>NC_048586.1:52317576-52365076 GCF_013265735.2 Oncorhynchus mykiss | reverse complement strand
TTACACACAGGTGGATTGTATTTATCCTCATTAGTCATTTAGGTCAACATTGGATCATTCAGAGATCCTCACTGAACTTCTGGAGAGAGTTTGCTGCACTTAAAGTAAAGGGGCTGAATAATTTTGCACGCCCAATTTTTCAGTTTTTGATTTGTTAAAAAAGTTTGAAATATCCAATAAATGTCATTCCACTTCATGATTGTGTCCCACTTGTTGTTGATTCTTCACAAAAAAATACAGTTTTATATCTTTATGTTTGAAGCCTGAAATGTGGCAAAAGGTCGCAAAGTTCAAGGGGGCCGAATACTTTCGCAAGGCACTGTATTTAGCTAAGGTGTATGTAAACTCTGTCTGCCTCTCTGTCTCTCTCTCTCCCAACCTCCCCTTCTCTCTCTCTCTTTCTCCCTCTCTCGCTCCCTCTCTCTTTCTCCCTCTCTCGCTCCCTCTCTCACTCCCTCTCTCTCTCTGCAGGTGACTCCCTGACTTCAGAGAACCGCTCCTGTCAGGAACGGCCTCTCTCTGTCCGCGACGCTGGACGGCCCATGCTCCCGCAGTGCACCATGGGTAGCTCTCCAGAGGTGCTGTCATGGGCGTCGTGCCCCAGCCTGCTTGTTGGCAAGCTGAAGGAGGAGCTAAAGAACACTGTGGTGGGGGACAGCGTTAAGAAAACTTCCTCTCCCAACACCCCAGCCCCTCCCCTTCCTCTACCCCCCCAGATCATCACAGATCTAGCGCCTCCCACACACCTCCTGGTTCCCCTGATGACGCTCGCCCCACCCCCATGCCAGGATGAGGAGGCTATGCTGGGCACCAGCCCACCAATCACAGCGCTCAGTGAGGACTCTGGGCGGGAGCAGAGACAGTTTGACAACAGCGTGCTCCAATTTCAGGAGCACGAGGAGGCGGAGTCACCGGCGTCATGTGGCCAGGAGGGGTGTGGCAGCGGGGGCGAGGGGGAGGGGACAAGGGAGGGGTTGTGTCCCATACACCAACACCACCCTGGGTCTGGAACCCACAACCACCCTCACCCCCATGATGACATCAAACTGCACTTCCACAGAGCACCGGGAGGAGGGGGGTTCCTGGAGGGCCTGTTCGGCTGTCTCAGACCCGTCTGGAACATCATAGGGAAGACCTACAGCACTGAATACAAGCTGCAGCAACAAGGTACACACTGCCTGCTACTATGTCCGAGTGAACAGGGGTAGGGGTCAAATCCTGTCCCTCAGGGTGAACAGGGGTATGGGTCAAATCCTGTCCCTCAGGGGGAACAGGGGTAGGAGTCAAATCCTGTCCCTCAGGGTGAACAGGGGTAGGGGTCAAATCCTGTCCCTCAGGGTGAACAGGGGTAGGGGTCAAATCCTGTCCCTCAGGGTGAACAGGGGTATGGGTCAAATCCTGTCCCTCAGGGGGAACAGGGGTTGGAGTCAAATCTGTCCCTCAGGGTGAACAGGGGTAGGGGTCAAATCCTGTCCCTCAGGGTGAACAGGGGTATGGGTCAAATCCTGTCCCTCAGGGGGAACAGGAGTAGGAGTCAAATCTGTCCCTCAGGGTGAACAGGGGTTGGAGTGAAATCCTATCCCTCAGGGTGAACAGGGGGTAGGGGTTAAATCCTATCCCTCAGGGTGAACAGGGGGTAGAGGTGAAATCCTGTCCCTCAGGGTGAACTGGGGGTAGAGGTGAAATCTGATTCCCCAGGGTTGGTTGCACCAGCTGGGCACACGCCTAGTCATAAAGGTATGGTTTTAGGCCTGACAGACATGGGTTTAGCCTTGTGGTTGGTCAGCTGGCCATCCGGTTTCCACTAAACCACAACTTGGCAGAAGGTAGTCTAGCGGGTAGTGCGTTGGGCCAGTAACTGTCCTCCCTAGACATGTGGGAGGTCCCGTTAGTTAGTAACATGTCTGTCTGTCTGTCTGTCTGTCTGTCCTCTAGACATGTGGTAGGTCCCATTAGTAACATGTCTGTGTGTCTGTCCTCTCTAGACATGTGGGAGGTCCCGTTTGAGGAGATCTCGGAGCTGCAGTGGCTTGGCAGTGGGGCGCAGGGGGCTGTCTTTCTGGGGAAGCTCCATGGCAATGAGGTGGCCATCAAGAAGGTCCGTGAGCAGAAAGAGACAGACATCAAACACCTGAGGAAGCTCAAACACCCCAACATCATCGGCTTCAAGTAGGTCCACTACCCCTTCCACTGACCCAACATCATCGGCTTCAAGTAGGTTCACTACTCCTACCACTGACCCAACATCATTGTCTTTAAGTAGGTTCACTATCCCTAACACTCACCCAACATCTTGGGCTTAAAGTAGGTTCACTCCCCCTAACACTGACCATACATCATCGGCTTCAAGTAGGTTCACTACCCCTACCACTGACACTGACCCAACATCATTGGCTTCAAGTATGTCCCCTACCACTGACCCAACATCATCAGCTTCAAGTAGATTCACTACCCCTACCACTGACACTAACCCAACATCATTGGCTTCAAGTAGGTTCACTACCCCTACCACTAACCCATCATCATCGGCTTCAAGTAGGTTAACTACCCCTACCACTGCCCCAACATCATCAGCTTCAAGTAGGTTCACTACCCCTAACACTGACACTGACCCAACATCATTGGCTTCAAGTATGTCCCCTACCACTGACCCAACATCATCAGCTTCAAGTAGGTTCACTACCCCTTCCACTGACCCAACATCATTGGCTTCAAGTAGGTTCACTACCCCTAACCCTGACCCATCATCATCGGCTTTAAGTAGGTTAACTACCCCTACCACTGCCCCAACATCATCAGCTTCAAGTAGGTTCACTACCCCTAACCCTGACCCATCATCATCGGCTTCAAGTAGGTTAACTACCCCTACCACTGCCCCAACATCATCAGCTTCAAGTAGGTTCACTACCCCTATAACTGACCCATCATCATCGGCTTCAAGTAGGTTAACTACCCCTACCACTGCCCCAACATCATCGGCTTCAAGTAGGTTAACTACCCCTACCACTTACCCAACATCATCAGCTTCAAGTAGGTTCACTACCCCTAACCCTGACCCATCATCATCGGCTTGAAGTAGATTCACTACCCCTACCACTGACCCAACATCATCGGCTTCAAGTAGGTTCACTACCCCTGTAACTGACCCAACATCATCAGCTTCAAGTAGGTTCACTACCCTTACCACTGACACTGACCCATCATCATCGGCTTCAAGTAGGTCCACTACTCCTACCACTGACCCAACATCATCGGCTTCAAGTAGGTTCACTCCCCCTAACACTGACACTGACCCAACATCATCGGCTTCAAGTAGCTCCACTACCCTTGCCACTGCCCCAACATCATCAGCTTCAAGTAGGTTCACTACCCCTAACACTGACACTGACCGAACATCATCGGCTTCAAGTAGGTTCACTAACACTGACACTGACCCAACATCATCTGCTTCAAGTAGGTTCACTACACCTAACACTGACACAACATCTTTGGCTTCAAGTAGGTTCACTACTCCTACCACTGTCCCTGACCCAACATCATCAGCTTCAAGTAGGTTCACTACCCCTACCATTGACCGAACAATATCGGCTTCAAGTAGGTTCACTACCCCTAACACTGACCCAACATCATCGGCTTCAAGTAGGTTCACTACCCCTACCACTGACACTGACCCAACATCATCGGCTTCAAGTAGGTTCACTCCCCCTACCACTGACACTGACCCAACATCATCGGCTTCAAGTAGGTTCACTCCCCCTACCACTGACAGTGACCCATCATCATCGGCTTCAAGTAGGTCCACTACTCCTACCACTGAACCAACATCATCAGCTTCAAGTAGGTTCACTACCCTACCACTGACCCAACATCGTCTGCTTCAAGTAGATTCACTACCCCTAACACTGACACTGACCCTACATCGGCTTCAAGTAGGTTCACTATCACTGACACCAACCCAACATCATCGTCTTCAAGTAGGTTCACTACCCTACCACTGACCCAACATCGTCTGCTTCAAGTAGATTCACTACCCCTAACACTGACACTGACCCTACATCGGCTTCAAGTAAGTCCACCACCCCTAACACTGACACTGACCCAACATCTTTGGCTTCAAGTAGGTTCACTACCCCTACCACTGTCCCTGACCCAACATCATTGGCTTCAAGTAGGTTCACTACCCCTACCACTGACCCAACTTCATCTGCTTCAAGTAGGTTCACTACCCCTAACACTGACACAACATCTTTGGCTTCAAGTAGGTTCACTACTCCTACCACTGTCCCTGTCCCAACATCATCGGCTTCAAGTAGGTTCACTACCCCTACCACTGACCCCACATCATGGGCTACAAGTAGATTCACTATCCTACCACTGACCCAACATCATCGGCTTCAAGTAGGTTCACTCCCCCTAACACTGACACTGACCCAACATCATTGGCTTCAAGTAGGTTCACTACCCTTACCACTGACCCAAAATCATCGGCTTCAAGTAGGTTCACTATCCTACCACTGACCCCACATCATGGGCTACAAGTAGATTCACTATCCTACCACTGACCCAACATCATCGGCTTCAAGTAGGTTCACTCCCCCTAACACTGACACTGACCCAACATCATTGGCTTCAAGTAGGTTCACTACCCTTACCACTGACCCAAAATCATCGGCTTCAAGTAGGTTCACTACCCCTACCACTGACCCAACATCATCGGCTTCAAGTAGCTCCACTACCCTTGCCACTGCCCCAACATCATCAGCTTCAAGTAGATACACTACCCCTAACACTGACACTGACCGAACATCATCGGCTTCAAGTAGGTTCACCACCCCTACCATTGACCGAACATCATCGGCTTCAAGTAGGTTCACTCCCCCTAACACTGACACTGACCCAACATCATCGGCTTCAAGTAGCTCCACTACCCTTGCCACTGCCCCAACATCATCAGCTTCAAGTAGGTTCACTACCCCTAACACTGACACTGACCGAACATCATCGGCTTCAAGTAGGTTCACTAACACTGACACTGACCCAACATCATCTGCTTCAAGTAGGTTCACTACACCTAACACTGACACAACATCTTTGGCTTCAAGTAGGTTCACTACTCCTACCACTGTCCCTGACCCAACATCATCAGCTTCAAGTAGGTTCACTACCCCTACCATTGACCGAACAATATCGGCTTCAAGTAGGTTCACTCCCCCTAACACTGACCCAACATCATCGGCTTCAAGTAGGTTCACTACCCCTTCCACTGACAGTGACCCATCATCATCGGCTTCAAGTAGGTCCACTACTCCTACCACTGACCCAACATCGTCTGCTTCAAGTAGATTCACTACCCCTAACACTGACACTGACCCTACATCGGCTTCAAGTAAGTCCACCACCCCTAACACTGACACTGACCCAACATCTTTGGCTTCAAGTAGGTTCACTACCCCTACCACTGTCCCTGACCCAACATCATCGGCTTCAAGTAGGTTCACTACCCCTACCACTGACCCAACTTCATCTGCTTCAAGTAGGTTCACTACCCCTAACACTGACACAACATCTTTGGCTTCAAGTAGGTTCACTACTCCTACCACTGTCCCTGTCCCAACATCATCGGCTTCAAGTAGGTTCACTACCCCTACCACTGACCCCACATCATGGGCTACAAGTAGATTCACTATCCTACCACTGACCCAACATCATCGGCTTCAAGTAGGTTCACTCCCCCTAACACTGACACTGACCCAACATCATTGGCTTCAAGTAGGTTCACTACCCTTACCACTGACCCAAAATCATCGGCTTCAAGTAGGTTCACTATCCTACCACTGACCCCACATCATGGGCTACAAGTAGATTCACTATCCTACCACTGACCCAACATCATCGGCTTCAAGTAGGTTCACTCCCCCTAACACTGACACTGACCCAACATCATTGGCTTCAAGTAGGTTCACTACCCTTACCACTGACCCAAAATCATTGGCTTCAAGTAGGTTCACTACCCCTACCACTGACCCAACATCATCGGCTTCAAGTAGCTCCACTACCCTTGCCACTGCCCCAACATCATCAGCTTCAAGTAGGTACACTACCCCTAACACTGACACTGACCGAACATCATCGGCTTCAAGTAGTTTCACTACCCCTAACACTGAACCAACATCCTCAGCTTCAAGTAGGTTCACTACCCCTAACATTGACCCAACATCATCAGCTTCAAGTAGGTTAACTACCCCTACCACTGCCCCAACATCATCAACTTCAAGTAGGTCCACTACCCCTACCACTGACCCAACATCATCAACTTCAAGTAGGTTCACTACCCCTAACACTGACCATACATCATGGGCTTCAAGTAGGTTCACTACCTCTACCACTGACCCAACATCATGGGCTTCAAGTAGGTTCACTACCTCTACCATTGCCCCAACATCATCAGCTTCAAGTAGGTTCACTACCTCTACCACTGACCCAAAATCATCGGCTTCAAGTAGGTTCACTACCCCTACCACTGACCCAACATAATCAGCTTCAAGTAGGTTCACTACCCTTACCACTGACCCAAAATCATGGGCTTCAAGTAGGTTCACTACCCCTACCACTGACCCAACATCATCGGCTTCAAGTAGCTCCACTACCCTTGCCACAACATCATCAGCTTCAAGTAGGTTCACTCCCCCTAACACTGACACTGACCCAAAATCATCGGCTTCAAGTAGGTTCACTACCCCTACCACTGACCCAACATCATCGGCTTCAAGTAGCTCCACTACCCTTGCCACTGCCCCAACATCATCAGCTTCAAGTAGGTTCACTCCCCCTAACACTGACACTTACCCAACATCATGGGCTTCAAGTAGTTTCACTACCCCTACCACTGACCCAACATCATCGGCTTCACGTATGTTCACGATACCCTACCACTGACCCTGACCCAACATCATGGGCTTCAAGTAGGTTCCCTAACACTGACCATACATCATGGGCTTCAGGTAGGTTGATTCCCAACATCATCAGCTTCAAGTAGGTTCACTACCCCTACCACTGACCCAACATCATCAGCTTCAAGTAGGTTCACTACCCCTAACCCTGACCCATCATCATCGGCTTCAAGTAGGTTAACTACCCCTACCACTGACCCAACATCATCAGCTTCAAGTAGGTTCACTACCCCTACCACTGACACTGACCCATCATCATCAGCTTCAAGTAGGTTCACTACCCCTACCACTGACACTGACCCATCATCATCAGCTTCAAGTAGGTTCACTACCCCTAACCCTGACCCATCATCATCAGCTTCAAGTAGGTTCACTACCCCTACCACTGACACTGACCCAACATCATCAACTTCAAGTAGGTCCACTACCCCTACCAGTGACATTGACCCAACATCATCAGCTTCAAGTAGGTTCACTACCCCTATAACTGACCAAACATCACTCCCCCTAACACTGACACTGACCCAACATCATCGGCTGTCACGATTGTCGTATGGAGTAGACCAAAGCGCAGCGTGGTTAGAATACATAATACTTTTAATAAAGATAGACACTAAACGAACTATACAAAATCACAAAACGAACGTGACGCTATGATACAAACGTGCAAACACAGGCAACTAGACATAGACAATAACCTACGAAATACCCAAATAAGATGGCTGCCTAAATATGGTTCCCAATCAGAGACAACGATAAACACCTGCCTCTAATTGAGAACCAATCTAGGCAACCATAGACCTACATAAACACCTAGATGGAAACATCCCCATAAATCTACAAAACCCATAGACAGTAAAAACACCCTAGATGAGACAAAAACACACATACCACCCTCGTCACACTCTGACCTAACCAAAATATATAAAAAAAACAAAGAATACTCAGGTCAGGGCGTGACACCCTCACACTAGACTCCTGACATAACCCCTCGCACTAGATTACTGTTATAACCCCTCGCACTAGATTACTGTTATAACCCCTCACACTAGACTACTGACATAAACCCTCACATTAGACTACTGTTATAACCCCTCACACTAGATTACTGTTATAACCCCTCACACTAGACTACTGACATAAACCCTCACATTAGACTACTGTTATAAGCCCTCACACTAGACTACTGACATAAACCCTCACATTAGACTACTGTTATAACCCCTCACACTAGACTACTGACATAACCCCTCACACTAGACTACTGTTATAACCCCTCACACTAGATTACTGTTATAACCCCTCACACTAGACTCCTGACATAACCCCTCACACTAGACTACTGACATAACCCCTCACACTAGACTACTGACATAACCCCTCACACTAGACTACTGTTATAACCCCTCACACTAGACTCCTGACATAACCCCTCACACTAGACTACTGGCATAACCCCTCACACTAGACTACTGTTATAACCCCTCACACTAGACTACTGTTATAACCCCTCACACTAGACTACTGGCATAACCCCTCACACTAGACTACTGACATAACCCCTCACACTAGACTACTGTTATAACCCCTCACACTAGACTACTGGCATAACCCCCCACACTAGACTACTGACATAACCCCTCACACTAGACTCTTAAAGGGGCAGTAGCCTATTGTAGCCCTTAAAGGGGCAGTAGCCTATTCTAGCTCTTAAAGGGGCAGTAGCCTATTCTAGCTCTTAAAGGGGCAGTAGCCTATTCTAGCTCTTAAAGGGGCAGTAGCCTATTCTAGCTCTTAAATGGGCAGTAGCTTATTCTAGCTCTTAAAGGGGCAGTAGCCTATTCTAGCTCTTAAAGGGGCAGTAGCCAATTCTAGCTCTTAAAGGGGCAGTAGCCTATTCTAGCTCTTAAAGGGGCAGTAGCCTATTCTAGCTCTTAAAGGGCCAGTAGCCTATTCTAGCTCTTAAAGGGGCAGTAGCCAAGTCTAGCTCTTAAAGGGGCAGTAGCCTATTCTAGCTCTTAAAGGGCCAGTAGCCTATTCTAGCTCTTAAAGGGGCAAGAGCCTATTCTAGCTCTTAAAGGGGCAGTAGCCTATTCTAGCTCTTAAAGGGCCAGTAGCCTATTCTAGCTCTTAAAGGGGCAGGAGCCTACCTTGGGTGTACATTTCAAGTTCAATTACAAAATTATTCTGCAGTTATTTTATTGTTATTTATTATGTTACCAATCAAATGTACATGTTAATAATAGTATCTTCTGATTACAATTATTATGTCTCATATTTTAACTAAATCCAATATATTAGTTTCCAAAATGTAATTAGGTATATCTAGCTGTCCGATAATGCATTATGATTGAATGGCTTGTCCTACACTTTGTAAAAATGTTGGGAAAAGATATTGGTTCCTTTCTAAACAGAGCAATGTGAATACAAAGAGAACTGAGTTCTTTGGCTTTTTTTAACCCAGAGTTCACTTTAAAAAGGACTGAGATCAGTTATTTTAAAAAGAGGACTATATGTGAAAAACCCCTGAGCACATCAGGCAGAACTATTGTTTGAGGAGTTGCTACAGGAGTTTTTGCTGTTGTCTGATTTCAAGTTGTACCCTATAACCATGGATAATATCATTTAAACATGCTTTTCAGTCTAGTACAGTCTAGTACAGTCTAGTACTAGGCTTAATCTGTGTCTAGTAAATCCGCCCTGAATGTCTCTCTCTCAGTGTCGTCCTTCTGTAGTGCACCCCAACTCCGTGCTAAAGTACCGTTACGGTGTACTGTGTCACATCTTTTTGACTTTGTAACTCATCCTCTCTCCTCTTCTCCTCCCTCTCCTCTTCTCCTCCCTATCCTCCCTCTCCTCTTCTCCTCCCTATCCTCCCTCTCCTCTTCTCCTCCCTCTCCTCCCTCTCCTCCCTCTCTTGTCTCTCTCCTCTCCAGGGGTGTGTGCACCCAGGCTCCGTGCTACTGTATCTTAATGGAGTATTGTTCCCAGGGCCAACTCTATGAGGTTCTGAGGGCCGGACGGAAGGTGACCCCCAGACTGCTGGTGGACTGGGCCTCAGGGATCGCCTCTGGGATGAACTACCTGCACCTCCACAAGATCATACACAGAGACCTCAAGTCACCCAAGTGAGTGTCTCTACCCCAACCCTCCCACAACCCTTTCCCAACCCTCCCCTAACCCTCCCCCAACCCTCCTCTTACCCCAAACCTCCCCTAACCCTCCCCCAACCCTCCCCTAACCCCAAACCTCCCTTAACCCTCCCATATCCCCAACCCAACCCTCCCCTACCCTCCCCCAACCCTCCCCTAACCCCAACCCTCCCCTAACCCCAAACCTCCCCTAACCCTCCCCTAACCCCAAACCTCCCCTAACCCTCCCCCAACCCTCCCCTAACCCTAACCCTAACCCTCCCCCAACCCTCCCCCATCCCTAACCCTAACCCTACCCTCCCCCAACCCCAAACCTAACCCTAACCCTCCCCTAACCATCCCCTAACCCTAACCCTACCCTACCCTCCCCTAACCCTACCCTCCCCTAACCCCAACCCTCCCCTAACCCTAACCCCAACCTTCCCCTTGCCTGCATTAAAGTCCCCGGCCACTAGGAGCGCTGCCTCTGGATGAGCATTTTCCTGTTTGCTTATGGCGGTATGCAGCTCATTGAGTGCGGTTTTAGTGCCAGCATCGTTTGTGGTGAAAGCTATAAAAAATTCCAGATGAAAACTCACTAGGTAGATAGTGTGGTCAACAGCTTATCATGAGGTACTCTACCTCAGGTGAGCAAAACCTAGAGACTTCCTTAGATATTGTGCACCAGCTGTTGTTTACATAAATGGCAAAAGCAGATTAGCCTCTCGTCGCCTGATCCTCACAAGGCACCCCGATCTTTTTCGGCAAAATCTCTGTTTCTTTCTCCAGCGAATGATTGGGTTTAGGGCCTGTTCGGGTGTTTGGAGTATATCCTCCCTGTCCGACTCATTAGTGTTATCCATTCCTATGAACAGGTTTGGTAACTTAATGTTCTTATCTTAATTAATGATGTTACATATAGAGGGAGTTTCTGTCAGATTGTAAATTGATCAGATTGATCAGATTGTAAATGAATAAAAGAGAAAGCAGATCTTCTTACAGACAGAGAGGTTCATCCCACATTTTATACAGACTACAATGATGTGTCCTAAAATGTTCCCCTGTGATAAAACGTAGTGCTGAATGGTAGATTGCAAGACATTCAACTCCACCTTTCATCGAGTCAGATAGCTTATTCATCACAAAACCATTTGACTTTGCTAATTAGTTTAATGGTTACTTCATTGGCAAAGTGGGCCAACTTAGATAGCAAATGCCAACAACGAACAGTGAGCCATCGTATTCATGCATAAAATAACATATAATGAAATAAAAGCATTGCAAGTTTAAATTTTGTAAAGTTGGTGTGAGAGAGGTGGACAAATGATTGTTATCGATCAATAATGTCAAACCTGGCATTAAACAAAGCATGTGTGTCCATGTATGCTGATGATTCAACCACATACCCATCAGCAACCACAGCTAATGAAGTCACTGAAACCCTTAACAAAGAGTTGCAATCTGTTTTTGAATGGGTGGACATCTCTAACACTGAACATCTCTAAAACTAAGAGCATTTGTATTTGGTACAAATCATTCCCCAAGTTCTAGACCTCAACTGAATCTGGTAATGAATGGTGTGGCTGTTGAACAAGTTGAGGAGACTAAATTACTTGGCGTTACCTTAGATTGTAAACTGTCAAGGTCAAAACATATAGATGCAGTGGTTGTAAAGATGGGTAGAGGTCTGGCTGTAATAAAGAGATGGGTAGAGGTCTGTCTGTAATAAAGAGATGGGGAGAGGTCTAGCCGTAATGAAGAGATGGGGAGAGGTCTGTCTGTAATAAAGAGATGGGTAGAGGTCTGTCTGTAATAAAGAGATGGGGAGAGGTCTAGCCGTAATAAAGAGATGGGGAGAGGTCTAGCCGTAATGAAGAGATGGGGAGAGGTCTGTCTGTAATAAAGAGATGGGTAGAGGTCTGTCTGTAATAAAGAGATGGGGAGAGGTCTAGCCGTAATAAAGAGATGGGGAGAGGTCTAGCCGTAATGAAGAGATGGGGAGAGGTCTGTCTGTAATAAAGAGATGGGTAGAGGTCTGTCTGTAATAAAGAGATGGGGAGAGGTCTGTCTGTAATAAAGAGATGGGGAGAGGTCTGTCTGTAATAAAGAGATGGGTAGAGGTCTGTCTGTAATAAAGAGATGGGGAGAGGTCTGTCTGTAATAAAGAGATGGGTAGAGGTCTGTCTGTAATAAAGAGATGGGTAGAGGTCTGTCTGTAATAAAGAGATGGGGAGAGGTCTGGCCGTAATGAAGAGATGGGGAGAGGTCTGTCTGTAATATAGAGATGGGTAGAGGTCTGTCTGTAATAAAGAGATGGGGAGAGGTCTAGCCGTAATAAAGAGATGGGGAGAGGTCTAGCCGTAATGAAGAGATGGGGAGAGGTCTGTCTGTAATAAAGAGATGGGTAGAGGTCTGTCTGTAATAAAGAGATGGGGAGAGGTCTGTCTGTAATAAAGAGATGGGTAGAGGTCTGGCTGTAATAAAGAGATGGGGAGAGGTCTGTCTGTAATAAAGAGATGGGGAGAGGTCTAGCCGTAATGAAGAGATGGGGAGAGGTCTGTCTGTAATAAAGAGATGGGTAGAGGTCTGTCTGTAATAAAGAGATGGGGAGAGGTCTAGCCGTAATGAAGAGATGGGGAGAGGTCTAGCCGTAATGAAGAGATGGGGAGAGGTCTGTCTGTAATAAAGAGATGGGTAGAGGTCTGGCTGTAATAAAGAGATGGGGAGAGGTCTGTCTGTAATAAAGAGATGGGGAGAGGTCTGTCTGTAATAAAGAGATGGGTAGAGGTCTGGCTGTAATAAAGAGATGGGGAGAGGTCTGTCTGTAATAAAGAGATGGGTAGAGGTCTGTTTGTAATAAAGAGATGGGGAGAGGTCTGGCCGTAATAAAGAGATGGGGAGAGGTCTGGCCGTAATAAAGAGATGGGGAGAGGTCTGGCCGTAATAAAGAGATGGGGAGAGGTCTGGCCGTAATAAAGAGATGGGGAGAGGTCTGGCCGTAATAAACAGATGCTCTGCTTTTTTGACACCACACTTCACAAAGCAAGTTCTTTAGGCTCTAGTTTTATCTTGATTATTGTCCAGTCATGTGGTCCAGTTCTGAAGGAAAGACCTAGTGAAACTGCAGATTGCCCAGAACAGAACGTCTTGCTCTTCATTGTAATCAGAGGGCTGATATTAACACTATGCTGCCAGTCTCTCTTGGCTAAGAGTTGAGGAGAGACTGACTGCGTCACTTCTTCTTTTTATAAGAAACAATCATGTGTTGAAAATCCCAAATTGTTTGCATAGTCAACTTACACACAGCTCTGACACACACACTTACCCCTTGAAAATAAAAGAGAGCCGCACACTCTAGGAGCTCAGATGCAATAATTTAATTTACACACACTTATCCCCCCAGACATGCCACCAGGGGTCTTTTCACAGTCCCCAAATCCAGAACAAATTCAAGGAAACGGACAGTATTATACAGAGCCCTTATTGCATGGAACTCTCATCTCATATTACTCAAATAAACAGCAAACCTGGTTTCAGAAAACAGATAGAGCAACACCTCACAACACAACGCTTCTCCCTCATGTGACCCACTTGTGTATCTGATAGATGCACACTACAAGTTCATTTTTTAAATGGATGTCAATTCTAAAGTATTTTGTCTGTAATGTCTTTTTTGTTATGTCTCAGACCCCAGTTAGACTAGCTGTCTCCATGGTATCAGACCCCAGTAAGACTAGCTGTCTCCATGGTCTCAGACCCCAGTTAGACTAGCTGTCTCCATGGTATCAGACCCCAGTAAGACTAGCTGTCTCCATGGTATCAGACCCCAGTTAGACTAGCTGTCTCCATGGTATCAGACCCCAGTTAGACTAGCTGTCTCCATGGTATCAGACCCCAGTTAGACTAGCTGTCTCCATGGTCTCAGACCCCAGTTAGACTAGCTGTCTCCATGGTATCAGACCCCAGTAAGACTAGCTGTCTCCATGGTATCAGACCCCAGTTAGACTAACTGTCTCCATGGCGTTAGACTAGCTGTCTCCATGGTATCAGACCCCAGTTAGACTAGCTGTCTCCATGGTATCAGACCCCAGTTAGACTAGCTGTCTCCATGGTATCAGACCCCAGTTAGACTAGCTGTCTCCATGATATCAGACCCCAGTTAGACTAGCTGTCTCCATGGTATCAGACCCCAGTTAGACTAGCTGTCTCCATGGTATCAGACCCCAGTAAGACTAGCTGTCTCCATGGTATCAGACCCCAGTTAGACTAGCTGTCTCCATGGTAGCAGACCCCAGTTAGACTAGCTGTCTCCATGGCATCAGACCCCAGTTAGACTAGCTGTCTCCATGGTATCAGACCCCAGTTAGACTAGCTGTCTCCATGGTACCAGACCCCAGTTAGACTAGCTGTCTCCATGGTATCAGACCCCAGTAAGACTAGCTGTCTCCATGGTATCAGACCCCAGTTAGACTAGCTGTCTCCATGGTATCAGACTCCAGTTAGACTAGCTGTCTCCATGGTATCAGACCCCAGTTAGACTAGCTGTCTCCATGGTATCAGACCCCAGTTAGACTAGCTGTCTCCATGGTATCAGACCCCAGTTAGACTAGCTGTCTCCATGGTATCAGACCCCAGTTAGACTAGCTGTCTCCATGGTATCAGACCCCAGTTAGACTAGCTGTCTCCATGGTATCAGACCCCAGTTAGACTAGCTGTCTCCATGGTATCAGACCCGTTAGACTAGCTGTCTCCATGGTATCAGACCCCAGTTAGACTAGCTGTCTCCATGGTATCAGACCCCAGTTAGACTAGCTGTCTCCATGGTATCAGACCCCAGTTAGACTAGCTGTCTCCATGGTATCAGACCCCAGTTAGACTAGCTGTCTCCATGGTATCAGACCCCAGTTAGACTAGCTGTCTCCATGGTATCAGACCCCAGTTAGACTAGCTGTCTCCATGGTATCAGACCCCAGTTAGACTAGCTGTCTCCATGGTATCAGACCCCAGTTAGACTAGCTGTCTCCATGGTATCAGACTCCAGTTAGACTAGCTGTCTCCATGGTATCAGACCCCAGTTAGACTAGCTGTCTCCATGGTATCAGACCCCAGTTAGACTAGCTGTCTCCATGGTATAAGACCCCAGTAAGACTAGCTGTCTCCATGGTATCAGACCCCAGTTAGACTAGCTGTCTCCATGGTATCAGACCCCAGTTAGACTAGCTGTCTCCATGGTATTAGACCCCAGTTACACTAGCTGTCTCCATGGTATCAGACTACAGTTAGACTAGCTGTCTCCATGGTATCAGACCCCGGTTAGACTAGCTGTCTCCATGGTATCAGACTCCAGTTAGACTAGCTGTCTCCATGGTATCAGACCCCGGTTAGACTAGCTGTCTCCATGGTATCATAACCCAGTTAGACTAGCTGTCTACATGGTATCAGACCCCAGTTAGACTAGCTGTCTCCATGGTATCAGACCCCAGTTAGACTAGCTGTCTCCATGGTACCAGACCCCAGTTAGACTAGCTGTCTCCATGGTATCAGACCCCAGTTAGACTAGCTGTCTCCATGGTATCAGACCCCAGTTAGACTAGCTGTCTCCATGGTATCATAACCCAGTTAGACTAGCTGTTCCCATGGTATCAGACTCCAGTTAGACTAGCTGTCTCCATTTGCATCAGACACCAGTTAGACTAGCTGTCTCCATGGTATCAGACCCCAGTTAGACTAGCTGTCTCCATGGTATCAGACTCCAGTTAGACTAGCTGTCTCCATGGTATCAGACCCCAGTTAGACTAGCTGTCTCCATGGTATCATACCCCAGTAAGACTAGCTGTCTCCATGGTATCAGACCCCAGTTAGACTAGCTGTCTCTATAGTATCAGACCCCAGTAAGACTAGCTGTCTCCATGGTATCAGACCCCAGTTAGACTAGCTGTCTCCATGGTATCAGACCCCAGTTAGACTAGCTGTCTCCATGGTATTAGACCCCAGTTAGACTAGCTGTCTCCATGGTATCAGACTCCAGTTAGACTAGCTGTCTCCATGGTATCAGACCCCAGTTAGACTAGCTGTCTCCATGGTATTAGACCCCAGTTAGACTAGCTGTCTCCATGGTATCAGACCCCAGTTAGACTAGCTGTCTCCATGGTATCATACCCCAGTAAGACTAGCTGTCTCCATGGTATCAGACCCCAGTTAGACTAGCTGTCTCTATAGTATCAGACCCCAGTAAGACTAGCTGTCTCCATGGTATCAGACCCCAGTTAGACTAGCTGTCTCCATGGTATCAGACCCCAGTTAGACTAGCTGTCTCCATGGTATTAGACCCCAGTTAGACTAGCTGTCTCCATGGTATCAGACTCCAGTTAGACTAGCTGTCTCCATGGTATCAGACCCCAGTTAGACTAGCTGTCTCCATGGTATCAGACCCCAGTTAGACTAGCTGTCTCCATGGTATCAGACCCCGGTTAGACTAGCTGTCTCCATGGTATCATAACCCAGTTAGACTAGCTGTCTCCATGGTATCAGACCCCAGTAAGACGAGCTGTCTCCATGTGTCTGTCTGTCTGTCTGTCTGTCTGTCTGTCTCATGTTTTGGACAGCTGAGTCCTTTCACCACTGTATTTCTGTTCGAGTTTGTGCTCAGGTTTTATATTATGGACCAATGTTGTTGACCAATTCAGGTTGTGTGTTGAGGTTATAAGTTATTGCCCACATCTTTCCTCCACTGAGGTCCTACTGTGTATGATGTCATGATTCTCCTCTTCTACCTCAGTGTGCTGGTGACCCAACAAGACACCGTGAAGATCAGTGACTTCGGGACGTCCAAGGAGCTCAGTGATAAGAGTACTCAGATGTCGTTCGCTGGTACGGTGGCCTGGATGGCCCCAGAGGTCATCAGGAACGAACCGGTGTCTGAGAAAGTAGACATCTGGTGAGTACAACAATAAGTAATCAAAAGAGAACCGTGGCGCACTCCCAGAAGCCTGGTGGGGGCGTAAAGAGAACCGTGAAGCCTGGTGGGGGCGTAAAGCCCCTGTCAAATTCACAAAGAGGTGTTATAGGTTCTCACTCTTAAATGTTGCATAAATCTTACTTCATTATTCAATGTTTTTAATTGTTTTACTGCATCAGGGATAGCATACCCAGAAGTTTCGGCTTTACAGCCTTCTTCAGTGTGAAGGTACAATTTTCTTTAATTCAAAACAGCATTTGTTAAAGAACAACTGATGAGCAGCAGGTGCTTCTAATCAGTGTTGCCACTCATCAGCCAATCAGGGCCCCTCTGGTCTACCTGTATACCAATTAGTCACAAAGAGATACAGAATTATAGGTTATAGGAGCGAACACGAAGGGCAACTCATAAATCAATCACCCCAGGTGTCCACTCACCTAAATACATCAATTCATGAGATAGCCACAAAGGACATCAGGCACAGCCGTTCATAAATATGTGGAGCCAACTCATGAACGATATGTAAAATCCGTTACAGCCTTAATCTCAAATGGATTTTAAAATAAACATTCTCATCAATCTACACACACTACCCCATAATCTTAAAGTGAAAAATAGTTTTTTAGAAATGTTTGCAAATGTATTAAAAAACAGAAATACCTTTTTACATAAGTTTTCAGACCCTTTGCTATGAGACTTGAAATTGAGCTCAAGTGCATCCTGTTTCCATTGATCATCCTTGAGATGTTTCTACAACTTGACTGGAGTCCACCTGTGGTAAATTTAATTGATTGGACATGATTTGGAAAGGCACACACCTGTCTATATAAGGTTCCACAGTTGACAGTGCATGTCAGAGCAAAAACCAAGCCATGAGGTCAAAGCACTACACCAATCAGGCCTTTATGTTAGTGGCAGACGGAAGACACTCCTCAGTAAAAGGCACAAGACAGCCCACTTGGAGTTTTCCAAAAAGCACCTTAAGACTCTCAGACCATGAGAAACAAGATTCTCTGGTCTGATGAAATCAAGATTAAACTCTTTGGCCTGAATTCCAAGCGTCACGTCTGGAGGAAACCAGGCTCCGCACATCACCTGGCCAATACCAGCCCTAAGGTGAAGCATGGAGGTGGCACCATCCCTACGGTGAAGCATGGTGGTGGCAGCATCATGCTGTGAGGATGTTTTTCAGCAGCAGGGACTGGGAGACTATTCAGGATCAAGGGAAAGATGAACGGAGCAAAGTACAGAGATACTTGATGAAAACATGTTCCAGAACGCTCAGGACCTCAGACTGGGTGAAGGTTCACCTTCCATCAGGACAACGACCCTAAGCACACAGCCAGGATCACACAGAAGTGGCTTCGGAAAAAGTCTCTGAATGTCAGAGACCAGACTTGAACCCGATCTAACCTCTCTGGAGAGGCCTGAAAATAGCTGTGCAGCGACGCTCCCCATCCAACCTGACAGAGCTTGAGAGGATCTGCAGAGAAGAATGGGAAAATCTCCCCAAATACAGGTGTGCCAAGCTTGTAGCGTCATATCCAAGAAGAATTGAGGCTGTAATCGCTGCCAAATGTGTTTCAAAAAAGTACTGAGTAAAGGGTCTGAATAGTTATATAAATGTTATTTTTCTGTTTTTGTTTTTCATTAAAATTTGCAAAAACTTCAAGAAACCTGTTTTCACTTTGTCATTATGGGGTATTGTGTGTAGATTGATGAGGAAAAATAAATGATTTCATCATGTTTTAGTATACGGCTGTAACGTAGCAAAATGTGGAAAAAGTCAAGGGGTCTGAACACTTTATGCTCTGTGGGGTTATGTTGGGAGGAAGTGAATATATATATAATATATATAGTACATAGTAATATAATAACCCTCTGTGGGGTTATGTTGGGAGGAAGTTAATATATATATAATATATATAGTACATAGTAATATGATAACCCTCTGTGGGGTTATGTTGGGAGGAAGTTAATATATATATAATATATATAGTACATAGTAATATGATAACCCTCTGTGGGGTTATGTTGGGAGGAAGTTAATATATATATAATATATATAGTACATAGTAATATGATAACCCTCTGTGGGGTTATGTTGGGAGGAAGTTAATATATATATAATATATATAGTACATAGTAATATGATAACCCTCTGTGGGGTTATGTTGGGAGGAAGTTAATATATATATAATATATATAGTACATAGTAATATGATAACCCTCTGTGGGGTTATGTTGGGAGGAAGTTAATATATATATAATATATATAGTACATAGTAATATAATAACCCTCTGTGGGGTTATGTTGGGAGGAAGTTAATATATATATAATATATATAGTACATAGTAATATGATAACCCTCTGTGGGGTTATGTTGGGAGGAAGTTAATATATATATAATATATATAGTACATAGTAATATGATAACCCTCTGTGGGGTTATGTTGGGAGGAAGTTAATATATATATAATATATATAGTACATAGTAATATGATAACCCTCTGTGGGGTTATGTTGGGAGGAAGTTAATATATATATAATATATATAATATATATAGTACATAGTAATATGATAACCCTCTGTGGGGTTATGTTGGGAGGAAGTTAATATATATATAATATATATAGTACATAGTAATATGATAACCCTCTGTGGGGTTATGTTGGGAGGAAGTTAATATATATATAATATATATAGTACATAGTAATATGATAACCCTCTGTGGGGTTATGTTGGGGGGAAGTTAATATATATATAATATATATAGTACATAGTAATATGATAACCCTCTGTGGGGTTATGTTGGGAGGAAGTTAATATATATATATATATAATATATATAGTACATAGTAATATGATAACCCTCTGTGGGGTTATGTTGGGAGGAAGTGAATATATATATAATATATATAGTACATAGTAATATGATAACCCTCTGTGGGGTTATGTTGGGGGGAAGTTAATATATATATATATAATATATATATAATATATATAGTACATAGTAATATAATAACCCTCTGTGGGGTTATGTTGGGAGGAAGTTAATATATATATAATATATATAGTACATAGTAATATAATAACCCTCTGTGGGGTTATGTTGGGAGGAAGTTAATATATATATAATATATATAGTACATAGTAATATGATAACCCTCTGTGGGGTTATGTTGGGAGGAAGTTAATATATATATAATATATATAGTACATAGTAATATGATAACCCTCTGTGGGGTTATGTTGGGAGGAAGTTAATATATATATAATATATATAGTACATAGTAATATAATAACCCTCTGTGGGGTTATGTTGGGAGGAAGTGAATATATATATAATATATATAGTACATAGTAATATGATAACCCTCTGTGGGGTTATGTTGGGAGGAAGTTAATATATATATAATATATATAGTACATAGTAATATAATAACCCTCTGTGGGGTTATGTTGGGAGGAAGTTAATATATATATAATATATATAGTACATAGTAATATGATAACCCTCTGTGGGGTTATGTTGGGAGGAAGTTAATATATATATAATATATATAGTACATAGTAATATGATAACCCTCTGTGGGGTTATGTTGGGAGGAAGTTAATATATATATAATATATATAGTACATAGTAATATGATAACCCTCTGTGGGGTTATGTTGGGAGGAAGTTAATATATATATAATATATATAATATATATAGTACATAGTAATATGATAACCCTCTGTGGGGTTATGTTGGGAGGAAGTTAATATATATATAATATATATAATATATATAGTACATAGTAATATGATAACCCTCTGTGGGGTTATGTTGGGAGGAAGTTAATATATATATAATATATATAATATATATAGTACATAGTAATATGATAACCCTCTGTGGGGTTATGTTGGGAGGAAGTTAATATATATATAATATATATAGTACATAGTAATATGATAACCCTCTGTGGGGTTATGTTGGGAGGAAGTTAATATATATATAATATATATAATATATATAGTACATAGTAATATGATAACCCTCTGTGGGGTTATGTTGGGAGGAAGTTAATATATATAATATATATAGTACATAGTAATATGATAACCCTCTGTGGGGTTATGTTGGGAGGAAGTTAATATATATATAATATATATAGTACATAGTAATATGATAACCCTCTGTGGGGTTATGTTGGGAGGAAGTTAATATATATATAATATATATAGTACATAGTAATATGATAACCCTCTGTGGGGTTATGTTGGGAGGAAGTTAATATATATATAATATATATAGTACATAGTAATATAATAACCCTCTGTGGGGTTATGTTGGGAGGAAGTTAATATATATATAATATATATAGTACATAGTAATATGATAACCCTCTGTGGGGTTATGTTGGGAGGAAGTTAATATATATATAATATATATAGTACATAGTAATATGATAACCCTCTGTGGGGTTATGTTGGGAGGAAGTTAATATATATATAATATATATAGTACATAGTAATATGATAACCCTCTGTGGGGTTATGTTGGGAGGAAGTTAATATATATATAATATATATAATATATATAGTACATAGTAATATGATAACCCTCTGTGGGGTTATGTTGGGAGGAAGTTAATATATATATAATATATATAATATATATAGTACATAGTAATATGATAACCCTCTGTGGGGTTATGTTGGGAGGAAGTTAATATATATATAATATATATAATATATATAGTACATAGTAATATGATAACCCTCTGTGGGGTTATGTTGGGAGGAAGTTAATATATATATAATATATATAGTACATAGTAATATGATAACCCTCTGTGGGGTTATGTTGGGAGGAAGTTAATATATATATAATATATATAATATATATAGTACATAGTAATATGATAACCCTCTGTGGGGTTATGTTGGGAGGAAGTTAATATATATAATATATATAGTACATAGTAATATGATAACCCTCTGTGGGGTTATGTTGGGAGGAAGTTAATATATATATAATATATATAGTACATAGTAATATGATAACCCTCTGTGGGGTTATGTTGGGAGGAAGTTAATATATATATAATATATATAGTACATAGTAATATGATAACCCTCTGTGGGGTTATGTTGGGAGGAAGTTAATATATATATAATATATATAGTACATAGTAATATGATAACCCTCTGTGGGGTTATGTTGGGAGGAAGTTAATATATATATAATATATATAATATATATAGTACATAGTAATATGATAACCCTCTGTGGGGTTATGTTGGGAGGAAGTTAATATATATATAATATATAGTACATAGTAATATGATAACCCTCTGTGGGGTTATGTTGGGAGGAAGTTAATATATATATAATATATATAGTACATAGTAATATGATAACCCTCTGTGGGGTTATGTTGGGAGGAAGTTAATATATATATAATATATATAGTACATAGTAATATAATAACCCTCTGTGGGGTTATGTTGGGAGGAAGTTAATATATATAATATATATATAGTACATAGTAATCTGATAACCCTCTGTGGGGTTATGTTGGGAGGAAGTTAATATATATATAATATATATAGTACATAGTAATATGATAACCCTCTGTGGGGTTATGTTGGGAGGAAGTTAATATATATATAATATATATAATATATATAGTACATAGTAATATGATAACCCTCTGTGGGGTTATGTTGGGAGGAAGTTAATATATATATAATATATATAATATATATAGTACATAGTAATATGATAACCCTCTGTGGGGTTATGTTGGGAGGAAGTTAATATATATATAATATATATAGTACATAGTAATATAATAACCCTCTGTGGGGTTATGTTGATAGGAAGTTAATATATATATAATATATATAATATATATAGTACATAGTAATATGATAACCCTCTGTGGGGTTATGTTGGGAGGAAGTTAATATATATATAATATATATAATATATATAGTACATAGTAATATGATAACCCTCTGTGGGGTTATGTTGGGAGGAAGTTAATATATATATAATATATATAGTACATAGTAATATGATAACCCTCTGTGGGGTTATGTTGGGAGGAAGTTAATATATATATAATATATATAGTACATAGTAATATGATAACCCTCTGTGGGGTTATGTTGGGAGGAAGTTAATATATATATATAATATATATAGTACATAGTAATATGATAACCCTCTGTGGGGTTATGTTGGGAGGAAGTTAATATATATAATATATATAATATATATAGTACATAGTAATATGATAACCCTCTGTGGGGTTATGTTGGTAGGAAGTTAATATATATATAATATATATAGTACATAGTAATATGATAACCCTCTGTGGGGTTATGTTGGGAGGAAGTTAATATATATATAATATATATAGTACATAGTAATATGATAACCCTCTGTGGGGTTATGTTGGGAGGAAGTTAATATATATATAATATATATAGTACATAGTAATATGATAACCCTCTGTGGGGTTATGTTGGGAGGAAGTTAATATATATATAATATATATAGTACATAGTAATATGATAACCCTCTGTGGGGTTATGTTGGGAGGAAGTTAATATATATATAATATATATATATATAGTACATAGTAATATGATAACCCTCTGTGGGGTTATGTTGGGAGGAAGTTAATATATATATATACAATATATATAGTACATAGTAACATGATAACCCTCTGTGGGGTTATGTTGGGAAGAAGGTTAATATATATATATAATATATATAATATATATAGTACATAGTAATATGATAACCCTCTGTGGGGTTATGTTGGGAGGAAGTTAATATATATATAATATATATAATATATATAGTACATAGTAATATGATAACCCTCTGTGGGGTTATGTTGGGAGGAAGTTAATATATATATAATATATATAGTACATAGTAATATGATAACCCTCTGTGGGGTTATGTTGGGAGGAAGTTAATATATATATAATATATATAGTACATAGTAATATGATAACCCTCTGTGGGGTTATGTTGGGAGGAAGTTAATATATATATAATATATAGTACATAGTAATATGATAACCCTCTGTGGGGTTATGTCGGGAGGAAGTTAATATATATATAATATATATAGTACATAGTAATATGATAACCCTCTGTGGGGTTATGTTGGGAGGAAGTTAATATATATATAATATATATAGTACATAGTAATATGATAACCCTCTGTGGGGTTATGTTGGGAGGAAGTTAATATATATATAATATATATAATATATATAGTACATAGTAATATGATAACCCTCTGTGGGGTTATGTTGGGAGGAAGTTAATATATATATAATATATATAATATATATAGTACATAGTAATATGATAACCCTCTGTGGGGTTATGTTGGGAGGAAGTGAATATATATATATATATAATATATATAGTACATAGTAATATGATAACCCTCTGTGGGGTTATGTTGGGAGGAAGTTAATATATATATAATATATATAGTACATAGTAATATGATAACCCTCTGTGGGGTTATGTTGGGAGGAAGTTAATATATATATATATATATATAATATATATAGTACATAGTAATATGATAACCCTCTGTGGGGTTATGTTGGGAGGAAGTTAATATATATAATATATATAGTACATAGTATTATAATAACCCTCTGTGGGGTTATGTTGGGAGGAAGTTAATATATATATAATATATATAGTACATAGTAATATGATAACCCTCTGTGGGGTTATGTTGGGAGGAAGTTAATATATATATAATATATAGTACATAGTAATATGATAACCCTCTGTGGGGTTATGTTGGGAGGAAGTTAATATATATATAATATATATAGTACATAGTAATATGATAACCCTCTGTGGGGGTATGTTGGGAGGAAGTTAATATATATATAATATATATAGTACATAGTAATATGATAACCCTCTGTGGGGTTATGTTGGGAGGAAGTTAATATATATATAATATATATAATATATATAGTACATAGTAATATGATAACCCTCTGTGGGGTTATGTTGGGAGGAAGTTAATATATATATAATATATATAATATATATAGTACATAGTAATATGATAACCCTCTGTGGGGTTATGTTGGGAGGAAGTGAATATATATATATATATATATAATATATATAGTACATAGTAATATGATAACCCTCTGTGGGGTTATGTTGGGAGGAAGTTAATATATATATAATATATATAGTACATAGTAATATGATAACCCTCTGTGGGGTTATGTTGGGAGGAAGTTAATATATATATAATATATATAGTATATAGTAATATGATAACCCTCTGTGGGGTTATGTTGGGAGGAAGTTAATATATATATATATATATATAATATATATAGTACATAGTAATATGATAACCCTCTGTGGGGTTATGTTGGGAGGAAGTTAATATATATAATATATATAGTACATAGTATTATAATAACCCTCTGTGGGGTTATGTTGGGAGGAAGTTAATATATATATAATATATATAGTACATAGTAATATGATAACCCTCTGTGGGGTTATGTTGGGAGGAAGTTAATATATATATAATATATATAGTACATAGTAATATGATAACCCTCTGTGGGGTTATGTTGGGAGGAAGTTAATATATATATATATATATATAATATATATAGTACATAGTAATATGATAACCCTCTGTGGGGTTATGTTGGGAGGAAGTTAATATATATATAATATATATAGTACATAGTAATATGATAACCCTCTGTGGGGTTATGTTGGGAGGAAGTTAATATATATAATATATATAATATATATAGTACATAGTAATATGATAACCCTCTGTGGGGTTATGTTGGGAGGAAGTTAATATATATATAATATATATAGTACATAGTAATATGATAACCCTCTGTGGGGTTATGTTGGGAGGAAGTTAATATATATAATATATATAATATATATAGTACATAGTAATATGATAACCCTCTGTGGGGTTATGTTGGGAGGAAGTTAATATATATATAATATATATAGTACATAGTAATATAATAACCCTCTGTGGGGTTATGTTGGGAGGAAGTTAATATATATATAATATATATAGTACATAGTAATATGATAACCCTCTGTGGGGTTATGTTGGGAGGAAGTTAATATAGCACATAGTGTTTGTTAACCCTCTGTGTGGTTGACAGGTTGTGTGGTATTATAATATCCCTCTGTGTGGTTGACAGGTTGTGTGGTATTATAATATCCCTCTGTGTGGTTGACAGGTTGTGTGGTATTATAATATAATAACCCTCTGTGTGGTTGACAGGTTGTGTGGTATTATAATATAATAACCCTCTGTGTGGTTGGCAGGTTGTGTGGTATTATAATATAATAACCCTCTGTGTGGTTGGCAGGTTGTGTGGTATTATAATATAATAACCCTCTGTGTGGTTGGCCACGTTGTGTGGTATTATAATATAATAACCCTCTGTGTGGTTGACAGGTTGTGTGGTATTATAATATAATAACCCTCTGTGTGGTTGACAGGTTGTGTGGTATTATAATATAATAACCCTCTGTGTGGTTGACAGGTTGTGTGGTATTATAATATAATAACCCTCTGTGTGGTTGGCAGGTTGTGTGGTATTATAATATAATAACCCTCTGTGTGGTTGACAGGTTGTGTGGTATTATAATATAATAACCCTCTGTGTGGTTGACAGGTTGTGTGGTATTATAATATAATAACCCTCTGTGTGGTTGACAGGTTGTGTGGTATTATAATATAATAACCCTCTGTGTGGTTGACAGATTGTGTGGTATTATAATATCCCTCTGTGTGGTTGACAGGTAGTGTGGTATTATAATATAATAACCCTCTGTGTGGTTGACAGATTGTGTGGTATTATAATATCCTTCTGTGTGGTTGACAGGTTGTGTGGTATTATAATATGATAACCCTCTGTGTGGTTGACAGGTTGTGTGGTATTATAATATAATAACCCTCTGTGTGGTTGACAGGTTGTGTGGTATTATAATATAATAACCCTCTGTGTGGTTGACAGGTTGTGTGGTATTATAATATAATAACCCTCTGTGTGGTTGACAGGTTGTGTGGTATTATAATATAATAACCCTCTGTGTGGTTGACAGGTTGTGTGGTATTATAATATAATAACCCTCTGTGTGGTTGACAGATTGTGTGGTATTATAATATCCCTCTGTGTGGTTGACAGGTTGTGTGCTATTATAATATAATAACCCTCTGTGTGGTTGGCAGGTTGTGTGGTATTATAATATAATAACCCTCTGTGTGGTTGACAGGTTGTGTGGTATTATAATATAATAACCCTCTGTGTGGTTGACAGGTTGTGTGGTATTATAATATAATAACCCTCTGTGTGGTTGACAGGTTGTGTGGTATTATAATATAATAACCCTCTGTGTGGTTGACAGGTTGTGTGGTATTATAATATAATAACCCTCTGTGTGGTTGACAGGTTGTGTGGTATTATAACATAATAACCCTCTGTGTGGTTGACAGGTTGTGTGGTATTATAATATAATAACCCTCTGTGTGGTTGACAGGTTGTGTGGTATTATAATATAATAACCCTTTGTGTGGAGTACAGGTCGTTTGGCGTGGTGTTATAATATAGTAACCCTCTGTGTGGAGTACAGGTCGTTTGGCGTGGTGTTATGGGAGCTGTTGACTGGAGAGATCCCCTATAAAGACGTGGACTCCTCAGCCATCATCTGGGGTGTGGGTAGCAACAGCCTCCACCTCCCTGTTCCCTCCACATGCCCTGATGGGTTCAAGATCCTCATGAAGCAGACATGGTGAGATACGCAGATCTGAGATAAATATCACACACCCTGCAAATATTCTAGGTAATATCTTCCTGTATAATAACATGGATTCTTGTAATCTCGCCCTCTCCTTCCTCTTTTTGGTTGGTCTCCACTCCACTCTCTTGTTCTCCTCCCTCTCTCCTTGCTATTTGCCTTTTCTCCTCCCCTCCAGGCAAGGGAAGCCCAGGAATCGTCCGTCATTCCGTCAAATCCTACTCCATCTGGACATCGCCTCAGCTGATATCCTGGGAGCTCCTCAGGAGACCTACTTCAAGTCTCAGGTGAGAACACAACCATTCTAAGCCCCTAGCATACCTGTCCTTATAGACCATTCTAAGCCCCTAGCATACCTGTCCTTATAGACCATTCTAAGGCCCTAGCATACCTGTCCTTATAGACCATTCTAAGGCCCTAGCATACCTGTCCTTATAGACCATTCTAAGGCCCTAGCATACCTGTCCTTATAGACCATTCTAAGGCCCTAGCATACCTGTCCTTATAGACCATTCTAAGCCCCTAGCATACCTGTCCTTATAGACCATTCTAAGCCCCTAGCATACCTGTCCTTATAGACCATTCTAAGCCCCTAGCATACCTGTCCTTATAGACCATTCTAAGCTATAGCCACCCTGTAGTGATATGTAACCCAGTGTGTGCTGTTCCTGTCAGTCTGAGTGGAGGGAGGAGGTGAGGAAACACTTTGAGAAGATCAAGTCTGAAGGAACCTGCATCCACCGACTGGATGAGGAGCTGATCAAACGCAGGAGGGATGAACTCAGGTAGGAGAGAGAGAGTTTGTATATACAGGTGACGTCGGGAAGTTTCCATACACCTTAACCAAATGCATTTATACTCAGTTTTTCACAATTCCTAACATTTAATCCTAGTAAAAATGCCCTGTCTTAGGTCAGTTAGGATCACCACTTTATTTTAAAGAATGTGAAAATGTCAGAATAATAGTAGAGAGAATCATTTATTTCAGCTTTTATTTCTTTCATCACATTCCCAGTGGGTCAGAAGTTTACATACACTCAATTAGTATTTGGTAGCATTGCTTTTATATTGTTTAACTTGGGTCAAATGTTTCAGGTTGCCTTCCACAAGCTTCCCACAATAAGTTGGGTGAATTTTGGCCCATTCCTCCTGACAGAGCTGGTGTAACTGAGTCTGGTTTGTAGGCCTCCTTGCTTGCACACACTTTTTTAGTTCTGCCCACACATTTTCTATGGGAGGTCAGGGCTTTGTGATGGCCACTCCAATACCTTGACTTTGTTGTCCTTAAGCCATTTTGCCACAACTTTGGAAGTATGCTTGGGGTCATTGTCCATTTGGAAGACCCATTTGCGACCAAGCTTTAACTTCCTGACTGATGTCTTGAGATGTTGCTTCAATATATCCACATAATTTTCCTACCTCATGATGCCATCTATTTTGTGAAGTGCACCAGACCCTCCTGCAGCAAAGCACCCCCACAACATGATGCTGCCACCCCTCGTGCTTCATGGTTGGGATGGTGCTCTTCGGCTTGCAAGCCTCCCCCTTTTTCCTCCAAACATAACGATGGTCATTATGACCAAACAGTTCTATTCCTGTTTCATCAGACCAGAGGACATTTAAGTATATTTGTCCCCATGTGAAGTTGCAAACCGTAGTCTGGCTTTTTTTATGGTGGTTTTGGAGCAGTGGCTTCTTCCTTGCTGAGCGGCCTTTCAGGTTATGTCGATATAGGACTCGTTTTACTGTGGATATAGACACTTTTGTACCTGTTTCCTCCAGCATCTTCACGTCCTTTGCTGTTGTTCTGGGATTGATTTGCACTTTTCGCACCAAAGTACGTTCATCTCTACGAGGCAGAACGCGTCTCTTTCCTGAGCGGTATGATGACTGTGTGGTCCCATGGTGTTTATACTTGCGTACTATTGTTTGTACAGATGAACGTGGTACCTTCAGGCATTTAGAAATTGCTCCTAAGGATGAACCAGACTTGTAGAGGTCTACACTTGTTTTATCTGAGGTCTTGGCTGATTTCTTTTGATTTCCCCATGATGTCAAGCAAAGAGGCACTGAGTTTGAAGGTAGGCCTTGAAATACATCCACAGTTACACCTCCAATTGACCCAAATTATGTCAAGTATCAGAAGCTTCTAAAGCCATGACATAATTTTCTGGAATTTTCCAAGCTGTTTAAAGGCACAGTCAACTTAGTGTATGTAAACTTCTGACCCACTGGAATTGTGATACAGTGAATTATAAGTGAAATAATTTGTCTGTAAACAATTGTTGGAAAAATTACTTGTGTCATGCACAAAGTAGATGTCCTAACCGACTTGCCAAAACTATAGTTAGTTAACAAGAAATGTGTGGAGTGTTTGAAAAACGAGTTTTAATGACTCCAACCTAAGTGGAATGTAAACTTCTGACTTCAACTGTAGATAGATGTGTATTGAGCGTACTGTCTCTCTCTCTAGACATGCCCTGGACATCAGGGAGCACTACGAGAGGAAGTTGGAGAGAGCTAACAACCTCTACATGGAGCTGAGTGCCATCATGTTACAGCTGGAGGTCCGCGAGAAGGAGCTCATCAAGTACGTATAGAATGGAACCTGTATCCTACTACATCGATGTGGTAAAGGAGTCCATGGAGACGTTCTATTGACCAGACTGGAACACATTCAACAAATCTGATCTACCTCAGTTGAAATTAGTCAAATCCGTCATGATTGATATATTGTAACAGGCCCACAATGTTTTTACTAAAGTCCAATTTGGATATATTTGGCTGTTTTAGCTGCATAACATGTAGAAGTTGTCCCTTTTCAGGTTTAGAAGAAGTGACTGCTAAATGCAATCTCTGTTTCTCTGGTCAGAACTAGGAAGAACAGGAGGGTCAGAACTAGGAAGAACAGGAGGGTCAGAACTAGGAAGAACAGGAGGGTCAGAACTAGGAAGAACAAGAGGGTCAGAACTAGGAAGAACAGGAGGGTCAGAACTAGGAAGAACAGGAGGGTCAGAACTAGGAAGAACAGGAGGGTCAGAACTAGGAAGAACAGGAGGGTCAGAACTAGGAAGAACAGGAGGGTCAGAACTAGGAAGAACAGGAGGGTCAGAACTAGGAAGAACAGGAGGGTCAGAACTAGGAAGAACAGGAGGGTCAGAACTAGGAAGAACAGGAGGGTCAGAACCAGGAAGAACAGGAGGGTCAGAACTAGGAAGAACAGGAGGGTCAGAACTAGGAAGAACAGGAGGGTCAGAACCAGGAAGAACAGGAGGGTCAGAACTAGGAAGAACAGGAGGGTCAGAACTAGGAAGAACAGGAGGGTCAGAACTAGGAAGAACAGGAGGGTCAGAACCAGGAAGAACAGGAGGGTCAGAACTAGGAAGAACAGGAGGGTCAGAACTAGGAAGAACAGGAGGGTCAGAACTAGGAAGAACAGGAGGGTCAGAACTAGGAAGAACAGGAGGGTCAGAACTAGGAAGAACAGGAGGGTCAGAACCAGGAAGAACAGGAGGGTCAGAACTAGGAAGAACAGGAGGGTCAGAACTAGGAAGAATAGGAGGGTCAGAACCAGGAAGAACAGGAGGGTCAGAACTAGGAAGAATAGGAGGGTCAGAACCAGGAAGAACAGGAGGGTCAGAACCAGGAAGAACAGGAGGGTCAGAACTAGGAAGAACAGGAGGGTCAGAACCAGGAAGAACAGGAAGGTCAGAACCAGGAAGAACAGGGCAATATGCACAAGTTACATCATCAGTGGGTGCAGCTGAACACTGTATGCTGGAAACACTCAATTTGTTATATTTTACTGAAACATAACCAATATTCGTTGAATATAAATACCAAACTTGTTTTTGCATGGATTCCGCGACGCGGTTCGCTTTTAACTACTAGGACCACTATTTCTTGTCCTGGAATACTGCTTAACAGAGACACTAAGCTGCAAGCTAACGAAGTTGGTACCGGATGAGTTTTGCAGCCCTCTGTCTGGAGAAATAAATGAATGGTTCCAGCACCTTAGGAGCTACTAGACTGTCTTTTGGGACAATCCGGATCACTCAGAGTTTTCCAATGCGGCAATTGTTTGCTTGCCGAGGATTATAGGCTTGATCTGTCTTCCTTGATCACGCAGGTCGCCAGCCTACGTAAGAAACTGGAAAACGAAGAGTGGCATGTTTACCTTTTCTACGCCGGTGTCTGGACGCTGTTCGCGCTTGTTGGATGCATCTCTGGCCATCTCTGGCCAGTGTTGCCCGGAGCTCCCCCATCTGATAGTGGAGTTGAAGGAGCACAGCAAGAGGACCATGGCAATCAAAGATGCTCACATGTCACGAGCCGTGGAAGCCGAAGACAGCAGCCTCCCGCAAAGCAGTCAACACTCCCAACGAGAGGCCAACAACTAATAGTTTTGCCATCCTGGAGCCTGATCTACCTGCACCTTCGTCACTGGGAGTACCTGTGTCTGCGGCCACACTGCAACTCCTACGGTTTCGAAGTCGCTGTCGGTAACCTTCTGTCCCTGCACTGGATTCATTCTCGGGGTGGCAGGTAGCCTAGTGGTTAGAGCGTTGGGCTAATAACCGTAAGGTTGCAAGTTCAAATCCCTGAGCTGACAAGGTACTCAAATCCCCGAGCTGACAAGGTTCTTCCCCTGAACAAGGCAGTTAATCTACTGTTCCTAAGCTGTCATTGAAACTAAGAATTTGTTCTTAACTGACTTGCCTAGTTAAATAAAATGTAAATACTGTCGGAGGCCTGGGAGCAACGGGCTCAAGTTATCCCACCTCTCGTACATCCATAAAGGCTTCTCTGAATCCTGGGTCTTTGTCTTTCTCGCCAGCGAGGATTTTGGTAAGAAATGGGACCGTTCCCGGTGCAAAAACAATTTTCTATCCTGGAGCTCGAGTAAATGAGCAGCTAAGACATCTTTACTAATGCTGCAGAAATTAGCCATAGTAGCCATATCTAGGAAAACCAAAGTTCCAAAGGCTGGGCCTAATATAGTGTATAAGAGGTCAGGCTGGGCCTAATATAGTGTATAAGAGGTCAGGCTGGGCCTAATATAGTGTATAAGAGGTCAGGCTGGGCCTAATATAGTGTATAAGAGGTCAGGCTGGTTCTAATATAGTGTATAAGAGGACAGGCTGGGCCTAATATAGTGTATAAGAGGTCAGGCTGGGCCTAATATAGTGTATAAGAGGTCAGGCTGGGCCTAATATAGTGTATAAGAGGTCAGGCTGGGCCTAATATAGTGTATAAGAGGTCAGGCTGGGTCTAATATAGTGTATAAGAGGTCAGGCTGGGCCTAATATAGTGTATAAGAGGTCAGGCTGGGCCTAATATAGTGTATAAGAGGTCAGGCTGGGCCTAATATAGTGTATAAGAGGACAGGCTGGGCCTAATATAGTGTATAAGAGGTCAGGCTGGTTCTAATATAGTCTATAAGAGGTCAGGCTGGGCCTAATATAGTGTATAAGAGGACAGGCTGGGCCTAATATAGTGTATAAGAGGTCAGGCTGGTTCTAATATAGTGTATAAGAGGTCAGGCTGGTTCTAATATAGTGTATAAGAGGTCAGGCTGGGCCTAATATAGTGTATAGGAGGTCAGGCTGGGCCTAATATAGTGTATAAGAGGACAGGCTGGGCCTAATGTAGTGTATAAGAGGTCAGGCTGGGCCTAATATAGTGTATAAGAGGTCAGGCTGGGCCTAATATAGTGTATAAGAGGTCAGGCTGGGCCTAATATAGTGTATAAGAGGTCAGGCTGGGCCTAATATAGTGTATAAGAGGTCAGGCTGGGCCTAATATAGTGTATAAGAGGTCAGGCTGGGCCTAATATAGTGTATAAGAGGACAGGCTGGTTCTAATATAGTGTATAAGAGGTCAGTCTGGGCCTAATATAGTGTATAAGAGGTCAGGCTGGGCCTAATATAGTGTATAAGAGGTCAGGCTGGGCCTAATATAGTGTATAAGAGGTCAGGCTGGGCCTAATATAGTGTATAAGAGGTCAGGCTGGGCCTAATATAGTGTATAAGAGGTCAGTCTGGGCCTAATATAGTGTATAAGAGGACAGGCTGGGCCTAATGTAGTGTATAAGAGGTCAGGCTGGGCCTAATATAGTGTATAAGAGGTCAGGCTGGGCCTAATATAGTGTATAAGAGGACAGGCTGGGCCTAATATAGTGTATAAGAGGTCAGGCTGGGCCTAATATAGTGTATAAGAGGACAGGCTGGGCCTAATATAGTGTATAAGAGGTCAGGCTGGGCCTAATATAGTGTATAAGAGGACAGGCTGGGCCTAATATAGTGTATAAGAGGTCAGTCTGGGCCTAATATAGTGTATAAGAGGACAGGCTGGGCCTAATGTAGTGTATAAGAGGTCAGGCTGGGCCTAATATAGTGTATAAGAGGTCAGGCTGGGCCTAATATAGTGTATAAGAGGACAGGCTGGGCCTAATATAGTGTATAAGAGGTCAGGCTGGGCCTAATATAGTGTATAAGAGGACAGGCTGGGCCTAATATAGTGTATAAGAGGTCAGGCTGGGCCTAATATAGTGTATAAGAGGTCAGTCTGGGCCTAATATAGTGTATAAGAGGTCAGGCTGGGCCTAATATAGTGTATAAGAGGACAGGCTGGGCCTAATATAGTGTATAAGAGGTCAGGCTGGGCCTAATATAGTGTATAAGAGGACAGGCTGGGCCTAATATAGTGTATAAGAGGACAGGCTGGGCCTAATATAGTGTATAAGAGGTCAGGCTGGGCCTAATCTAGTGTATAAGAGGTCAGGCTGGTTCTAATCTAGTGTATAAGAGGACAGGCTGGGCCTAATATAGTGTATAAGAGGTCAGGCTGGGCCTAATATAGTGAATAAGAGGACAGGCTGGGCCTAATATAGTGTATAAGAGGTCAGGCTGGGCCTGATATAGTGTATAAGAGGTCAGGCTGGGCCTAATATAGTGTATAAGAGGTCAGGCTGGGCCTAATATAGTGTATAAGAGGTCAGGCTGGAACTAATATAGTGTATAAGAGGTCAGGCTGGGCCTAATATAGTGTATAAGAGGACAGGCTGGGCCTAATATAGTGTATAAGAGGACAGGCTGGGCCTAATATAGTGTATAAGAGGACAGGCTGGAACTAATATAGTGTATAAGAGGTCAGGCTGGGCCTAATATAGTGTATAAGAGGACAGGCTGGGCCTAATATAGTGTATAAGAGGTCAGGCTGGGCCTAATATAGTGTATAAGAGGTCAGGCTGGGCCTAATATAGTGTATAAGAGGTCAGGCTGGGCCTAATATAGTGTATAAGAGGTCAGGCTGGTTCTAATATAGTGTATAAGAGGACAGGCTGGGCCTAATATAGTGTATAAGAGGACAGGCTGGGCCTAATATAGTGTATAAGAGGTCAGGCTGGTTCTAATATAGTGTATAAGAGGACAGGCTGGGCCTAATATAGTGTATAAGAGGACAGGCTGGGCCTAATATAGTGTATAAGAGGTCAGGCTGGTTCTAATATAGTGTATAAGAGGACAGGCTGGGCCTAATATAGTGTATAAGAGGTCAGGCTGGGCCTAATATAGTGTATAAGAGGACAGGCTGGGCCTAATATAGTGTATAAGAGGACAGGCTGGTTCTAATGTAGTGTATAAGAGGACAGGCTGGGCCTAATATAGTGTATAAGAGGACAGGCTGGTTCTAATGTAGTGTATAAGAGGTCAGGCTGGGCCTAATATAGTGTATAGGAGGACAGGCTGGGCCTAATATAGTGTATAAGAGGACAGGCTGGTTCTAATGTAGTGTATAAGAGGACAGGCTGGGCCTAATATAGTGTATAAGAGGTCAGGCTGGGCCTAATATAGTGTATAAGAGGACAGGCTGGGCCTAATATAGTGTATAAGAGGACAGGCTGGGCCTAATATAGTGTATAAGAGGACAGGCTGGGCCTAATATAGTGTATAAGAGGTCAGGCTGGGCCTAATATAGTGTATAAGAGGACAGGCTGGGCCTAATATAGTGTATAAGAGGACAGGCTGGGCCTAATATAGTGTATAAGAGGACAGGCTGGGCCTAATATAGTGTATAAGAGGTCAGGCTGGGCCTAATATAGTGTATAAGAGGACAGGCTGGGCCTGATATAGTGTATAAGAGGTCAGGCTGGGCCTAATATAGTGTATAAGAGGTCAGGCTGGGCCTAATATAGTGTATAAGAGGTCAGGCTGGGCCTAATATAGTGTATAAGAGGTCAGGCTGGTTCTAATATAGTGTATAAGAGGTCAGGCTGGGCCTAATATAGTGTATAAGAGGTCAGGCTGGTTCTAATATAGTGTATAAGAGGTCAGGCTGGTTCTAATATAGTGTATAAGAGGTCAGGCTGGGCCTAATATAGTGTATAAGAGGTCAGGCTGGTTCTAATATAGTGTATAAGAGGTCAGGCTGGTTCTAATATAGTGTATAAGAGGTCAGGCTGGGCCTAATATAGTGTATAAGAGGACAGGCTGGGCCTAATATAGTGTATAAGAGGTCAGGCTGGGCCTAATATAGTGTATAAGAGGTCAGGCTGGGCCTGATATAGTGTATAAGAGGTCAGGCTGGGCCTAATATAGTGTATAAGAGGTCAGGCTGGTTCTAATATAGTGTATTAGAGGTCAGGCTGGGCCTAATATAGTGTATAAGAGGTCAGGCTGGTTCTAATATAGTGTATACGAGGTAATACAATACGTTTTGTAGTGATTCATATGTTGATGATGTAAAGAAAATCTGTTGGTACGAGGTGGATAATGAGTCTCCAGATCTCCAACAAAAGACAGTTTGACTGAGTCATCAGTGTGTCATTACTACCCCCCCCCCCCCCCCCCCCCCCCCCCCCCCCCCCCCCCGTAGGAGAGAGTTGGCTGTGGAGAAGAAGTATCCAGGTAACTACAAGCGTTCCCACCTGGTGCGGCCCATCGTCAGGCCCAACGCCGTGGAGAAATTCATCAGGAAGAAAGGCTGCATTTCCCACAAGACTGGGATACCCCCTGCGAAGAGGTCAGAGCTCTCACTTTATTAAATACGGGGCATGGCATGTATGGGCAGGGTTTACTCCTCCCTCGTACCATGTTCCTTGGCGAGTATGTTTGTATTGTTTTAGAAGCAGTGTTAGTATACTACTACTGACACCACACCCTGACCTTTAACCTCTGACCCCTCAAGGCCGGACCTGCTGCGTTCCGAAGGTATCCCAAGTGTGGAGGTGCTCCCATCCCCCTCGCCCCACTCTACCAGCCCCAAGGTTTCCACACCACCTGGCAAGCAGAGGTACCGCAGCAAGCCTCGGCACCGCCGTGCCAACAGCAAGGGTTCCCACAGCGACTTCCCCGGGGTTCTGAAGACCGGGCCGGGGGCGGAGGCTACGGAGGAGCAACAACCCCTCGAAGACCACTACCAGCACCAACCTCTAGGGAAGCAGCACTATCATCATCCTGCCACCGGGTGTGCTGTCCAAGAGCACTACGAGCACCACCACCACCCCCCACCACAGGGCCCTCTGCTGCCCCTGAAGAACAGAGAGGAAGCGGTGGTCAACTGTGCCAACAACCTGCGTTACTTCGGCCCGGCCGCGGCCCTGCGGAGCCCCCAGACAGACCACCTCCAACGCCGCCTGTCCGGCACCAGCCCTGACCTCATCTCTACGGCCGTGGTGTCAGACTCACGCCAGCGCAGCATCTCTGTATCAGGCCCCAGGGGGAGGGGTGGAACACTGTGCCCCTGCTGCCAGGCACACCCCTTCCCAGGCTGCCTGCACTGCCAGGAGACGCCCCCGGCCCCCAGCCACCCAGAGCTGCCACACTACTCCCTGCTGTCCACCTGTGAGGGCTCATCCCCCTCCCTGTCCAGAGTACCTGACCCCACGGCAGAGGGAGAGCAGCAGGAGAAGCAGGATACAGCTCGGAAGAGCAGCTTACCCTCTGGAGCTGGCCTCCCACGCAACCTCAGGCCCCTCAGGAAGGTGAGTGAGTGAGTGAGTGAGTGAGTGAGTGAGTGAGTGAGTGAGTGAGTGAGTGAGTGAGTGAGTGAGTGAGTGAGTGAGTGAGAGAGAGAGAGAGAGAGAGAGAGAGAGAGAGAGAGAGAGAGAGAGAGAGAGAGAGAGAGAGAGAGAGAGAGAGAGAGAGAGAGAGAGAGAGAGAGAGAGAGAGAGAGAGAGAGAGAGAGAGAGAGAGAGAGAGAGAGAGAGAGAGAGGTTTTACCTTTTTCTGGGAGCATCAAATATATACAGTTATTAGTATAAATGCTGAGATTGCTCCCTAGCCCTGTCACTTCAGAGAATTGTACATTAGCAGAAGCCTGTCTGAATTCTTAAAGGGGATGAAGTGGTTCCTCTGTAGCCCAGTTCTTTCACCCGGCTGACTGTCTTAAAGGGGATGAAGTGGTTCCTCTGTAGCCCAGTTCATTCACACGGCTGACTGTCTTAAAGTGGATAAAGTGGTTCCTCTGTAGCCCAGTTCATTCACACGGCTGACTGTCTTAAAGGGGATGAAGTGGTTCCTCTGTAGCCCAGTTCATTCACACTGCTGACTGTCTTAAAGGGGATGAAGTGGTTCCTCTGTAGCCCAGTTCATTCACACGGCTGACTGTCTTAAAGGGGATGAAGTGGTTCCTCTGTAGCCCAGTTCATTCACCCGGCTGACTCTCTTAAAGGGGATGAAGTGGTTCCTCTGTAGCCCAGTTCATTCACACGGCTGGCTGTTTTTTAAAGTGCTAGTCTGTGAAGGAGGCTGGCCAGCAGCCGTTCTAATGTCTGTCTGTAATGTCTCGTCTCTCAGGCTGGTGATGAGTCGTCAGAGGAGGAGGAGGGGGAGGTGGACAGTGAGGTGGAGTTTCCACGGAGACAGAGGTGAGAAGCTGCTCCTCATATGAATCGTTACTATAATATTCCTCGCTGCTCCTCAGCTATTCATGTCCTCCTCTAATGGGTTTTACCAGCTGACATATACAAATACAACTGGATTGATTACTATCTAACAGTTGTCTTTTACTCACACATTAACTCTCTCTCTCCTCTCATTCCTCCTTGTCTCGTCCCCCTCCGCTCTCTCTCCCTCTCCTCTATCTCTCCTATTTCTCCCTCTCCTCTCTCACTCCTCCCCCTCCCTCCCCTCCCCAGACCACACCGCTGTATGAGGTCGTTCCAGTCCTACTCCACCTTCAGCTCAGAGAACCTGTCTGTATCTGAGGAAGAGGAGGGTAACACCAGTGACCGCTCCCACAGCGGACCCCTGGAGCTCCTTTCAGCCTCTCAGGAGGACCACCTGGATGAGCTGCTATCCCACACACCTGACATCCCCATCGACATCAACACCCAGTCAGACGGCCTGTCTGATAAGGAGTGTGCTGTCCGCAGGGTCAAGACCCAGATCTCCCTGGGGAAACTGTGTTCTGATGAGCACAGCTATGAGGTGAGGCGAAAGAGAGGTCGCACAGCTATGAGATCAGAGAGAGACATACCAATTCCAATTGGCTAAACTTAAACTCTTTAACATCATCCTCAGCTCTGGCATCTTCCCCTATATTTGGAACCAAGGACTGATCACCCCAATCCACAAAAGTGGAGACAAATTTGACCCCAGTAACTACCGGGGGAAATGGGTCAACAGCAACCTTGGGAAAACCCTCTGCATTATCATTAACAGCAGACTCGTACATTTCCTCAGTGAAAACAATGTACTGAGCAAATGTCAAATTGGCTTTTTACCAAATTATCATACAACAGACCACGTATTCACCCTGCACACCCTAATTGACAATCAAACAAACCAAAACAAAGGGAAAGTTGATTTCAAAAAAGCCTTAGACTCAATTTGGCATGAGGGTCTGTTATGCATATTGATGGCAAGCGGTGTTGGAGGTAGGTAACTTCCACAAAGCTGTGAATGATCTGAGAGACAAGGCAAGAAGGGCCTTCTATGCCATCAAAAGGAATATAACATTTAACAACCCAATTAGGAAAAAATACTTAAATCAGTCATAGAACCCATTGCCATTTATGGTTGTGAGGTCTGGGGTCCGCTCACCAACCAATAATTCACAAAATGGGTCAAAACACCAAATTGGGCCATCACCTACAGAGAGATGAACTTGGAGAAGAGTCCCATAAGCAAGCTGGTCCTGGGGCTCTGTTCACAAACAGACCCCACAGAGCCCCAGCACAGCAACACAATTAGACCCAACCAAATCATTGCTCTGTTTTTTAGTCAATTATTTCCATTGTGTCAAGTAATTATATTTTAGTAGAATGCTATTTGGCCCTAAACAGAGAGTACACAGTGTCAGAAAACATGACCACTCTGACTGGCCCTAAACAGAGAGGGCACAGTGTCAGAAAACCTGACCACTCTGACTGGCCCTAAACAGAGAGTACACAGTGTCAGAAAACCTGACCACTCTGACTGGCCCTAAACAGAGAGGACACAGTGTCAGAAAACCTGAAAGCTTTGACTGGGGCGGCAGGGTAGCCTAGTGGTTAGAGCTTTGGACTAGTAACCGGAATTATTATCCTACCAAACTTGCTAACTGTTTGGAGTCGCTAATGGCGGTACTCAGCAATCTATTGTCTGTCTAATCACTCTGACATCAATGCAAATGCATTCGAAAATCTAATCAAACGCTTCATGAGAACTCAGAGTTTGAGCCGGACTAGGATCACCTGTTGCACAGCAATAGCCAGCTCTTCATAGCTGGTTGGAATGAAATAAGTAATCCTATGTGGCACCACCCTGTTTCCCCCTTCCCTGTTTCCCCCTGCCCCCGTTCCCCCCCTGCCCCCGTTCCCCCCCTGCCCCTATTTTCCCCCTGCCCCTGTTTCCCCCCGCCCCTGTTTTCCCCCTGCCCCTATTTTCCCCCTGCCCCTGTTTTCCCCCTGCCCCTGTTTTCCCCCTGCCCCTGTTCCCCCCTGCCCCTGTTCCCCCTGCCCCTGTTTCCCCCTGCTCCTGTTTTGCCCCTGTTTCCCCCTGCTCCTGTTTTGCCCCTGTTTTCCCCTGCCCCTGTATTCCCCCTGCCCCTGTTCCCCCCGCCCCTGTTTCCCCCGCTCCTGTTTTGCCCCTGTTTTCCCCTGCCCCTGTATTCCCCCTGCCCCTGTTCCCCCCCGCCCCTGTTCCCCCCGCCCCTGTTTCCCCCTGCTCCTGTTTTGCCCCTGTTTTCCCCTGCCCCTGTATTCCCCCTGCCCCTGTTCCCCCCCGCCCCTGTTCCCCCCCTGCCCCTGTTCCCCCCCGCCCCTGATCCCCCCGCCCCTGTTTCCCCCTGCTCCTGTTTTGCCCCTGTTTTCCCCTGCCCCTGTATTCCCCCTGCCCCTGTTCCCCCCGCCCCTGTTTCCCCCGCTCCTGTTTTGCCCCTGTTTTCCCCTGCCCCTGTATTCCCCCTGCCCCTGTTCCCCCCGCCCCTGTTTCCCCCTGCTCCTGTTTTGCCCCTGTTTTCCCCTGCCCCTGTATTCCCCCTGCCCCTGTTCCCCCCCGCCCCTGTTCCCCCCCTGCCCCTGTTCCCCCCCGCCCCTGATCCCCCCGCCCCTGTTTCCCCCTGCTCCTGTTTTGCCCCTGTTTTCCCCTGCCCCTGTATTCCCCCTGCCCCTGTTCCCCCCCGCCCCTGTTCCCCCCCTGCCCCTGTTCCCCCCCGCCCCTGATCCCCCCGCCCCTGTTTCCCCCTGCTCCTGTTTTGCCCCTGTTTTCCCCTGCCCCTGTATTCCCCCTGCCCCTGTTCCCCCCCGCCCCTGTTTCCCCCTGCCCCTGTTTCCCCCTGCCCCTGTTCCCCCCTGCCCTGTTTCCCCCTGCTCCTGTTTTCCCCCCGCCCCTGTTTCCCCCTGCTCCTGTTTTGCCCCTGTATTCCCCCTGCCCCTGTATTCCCCCTGCCCCTGTTTCCCCCTGCCCCTGTTCCCCCCCGCCCCTGTTCCCCCCGCCCCTGTTTCCCCCTGCTCCTGTTTCCCCCTGCTCCTGTTTCCCCCTGCTCCTGTTTTCCCCCTGCCCCTGTTTCCCCCTGCCCCTGTTCCCCCCCGCCCCTGTTCCCCCCCGCCCCTGTTTTCCCCTGCTCCTGTTTTCCCCTGCTCCTGTTTCCCCCTGCTCCTGTTTCCCCCTGCTCCTGTTTTCCCCCTGCCCGTTCCCCCCCGCCCCTGTTCCCCCCCGCCCCTGTTCCCCCCCGCCCCTGTTTTCCCCTGCCCCTGTTTTCCCCTGCTCCTGTTTCCCCCTGCTCCTGTTTCCCCCTGCCCCTGTTTTCCCCTGTCCCTGTTTCCCCCTGCCCCTGTTCCCGACAAGTGCATGATAAGGGCCCATTCTAAATCAAAACTAATTTCACACATATATTATTTAGTATATATAAAGACAAGATTAAATTAAGAATAGTCTGATGGGTGCCCACAGCCGTATGGCATAGCCAGAACAGGGCCTAGCATAAGGACGACTCCGAATACGCTATTCTGGTCTTCTGAAATAGACCTTCTTCTTTAGACCTAAAAAATAAAAAAATATTGGATTTATTGTGACGGTGTTGGCTATATTAAATGGAACTGGCAGCATTTTACAGTAGGCCACTAATATGTTGCAGTCTGGCTTCGGTTTTTAAAGCTTGACAACAAGCATAATAACCCCCAAAAAATAAACCTGCAACAACATACCATGCAAAGCAGAGTTCTGTTAAAGCAACATTAGAGCAGTAGCCTGGGCTGGCTACTCTACTACAAGACATTTAGGTCTGTTAAAGCAACATTAGAGCAGTAGCCTGGGCTGGCTACTCTACTACAAGACATTTAGGTCTGTTAAAGCAACATTAGAGCAGTAGCCTGGGCTGGCTACTCTACTACAAGACATGTAGGTCTGTTAAAGCAACATTAGAGCAGTAGCCTGGGCTGGCTACTCTACTACAAGACATTTAGGTCTGTTAAAGCAACATTAGAGCAGTAGCCTGGGCTGGCTACTCTACTACAAGACATTTAGGTCTGTTAAAGCAACATTAGAGCAGTAGCCTGGGCTGGCTACTCTACTAGAAGACATGTAGGTCTGTTAAAGCAACATTAGAGCAGTAGCCTGGGTTGGCTACTCTACTACAAGACATTTAGGTATGTTAAAGCAACATTAGAGCAGTAGCCTGGGCTGGCTACTCTACTACAAGACATTTAGGTCTGTTAAAGCAACATTAGAGCAGTAGCCTGGGCTGGCTACTCTACTACAAGACATTTAGGTCTGTTAAAGCAACATTAGAGCAGTAGCCTGGGCTGGCTACTCTACTACAAGACATTTAGGTCTGTTAAAGCAACATTAGAGCAGTAGCCTGGGCTGGCTACTCTACTACAAGACATTTAGGTCTGTTAAAGCAACATTAGAGCAGTAGCCTGGGCTGGCTACTCTACTACAAGACATTTAGAGTGCACCATACAGTGAAGCTGCATTCATCTGTACCGGTGATCCATGCATTTAATATGGACTGTGCACTGATTGAGTTTGACACCCCTGGGGTACAGCGTATCTATTTATGTAGCTAGCTATTTATTTAGCAAGTTTAAAACACAGCACATTAGCTAGCTGCTGGAAGAATGTCATGTCATTGGAGGAGTGGGTGAGTAACAGACTTTTCCCCCCTCATATCTTTTTTTCAGTGGCTACAAGTAGAGATGCAGGTGTCATTTGGTTAGCTAGCAAGAAATGTGAATCGCTTTGCTAACTAGCTATGCTGAACTTGAATGACTGTTATCCACAGTTAGCATACAGTGCATTCGGAAAGTATTCAGACCCCTTCCCTTTTTCCACATTTTGTTACGTTACAGTCTTATGTTTGCAAATTTATTAAAAAACAGAAATACCTTATTTACATAAGTCTTCAGATCCTTTGCTATGGGACATGAAATTGAGCTCAGGTGCATCCTGTTTCCATTGATCATCCTTGAGATGTTTCTACAACTTGATTGGAGTCCACCTGTGGAAAATTTAATTGATTGGACATGATTTGGAAAGGCACACACGTCTATATAAGGTCCCACAGTTGACAATGCATGTCAGAGCAAAAACCAAGCCATGAGGTCGAAGGAATTTCGTTATCAATGTTCATAAACTTAAATTAATCTACTCAGTCTGCAACCCAGAGTTTGTAAGATTCTGGTTGAATGAAACAGACAAGAGTCCCAGCTTACAATAGTCAGAATGTTTATTCACGAGAGCGCTCTGAAGTCCATTATACAAAGACATCCATTTTATAACTGTAGATATCCTACACACATACATACACACGAACTGTAGGTGAGTTGTATCCGTCTCCATAGTTCTCACCACTGTGTATCACTACCCAGCCAACAGCTCCATTCCCCGAGATTAGAGGAACCTTGAGAAGGACTCCCTGTCCTATCATAAGTTTCTCAGGGTTCTAGCCAGGTCGGGTCAAACACAGTTGAACTGTTCTCTGTATTTTCTTAGGCACACACATACACACACATTTCTCTCCCTCACAGGTCTCTCCTGAACTTAGTTGGACTTACATTTAATACTTTAATTATTCCTTATACATGCTACATAAACTATAATCGCTAATAGTTGGGTTTCAGGTGGAATTATTTAATCATTATCTTTAAACATATAAATTCCCTTATCATCCATAGAGCTCCGAGTCAGGATTGTGTCGAGGTACAGATCTGGGAAAGGATACCAAAACATTTCTGCAGCATTGAAGGTCCCGAAGGACACAGTGGCCTCCATCATTCTTAAATGGAAGAAGTTTGGAACCACCAAGACTCTTCATAGAGCTGGACGCCCGGCCAAACTGAGCAATCAGGGGAGAAGGGCCTTGGTCAGGGAGATGACCAAGAACCCGATGGTTACTCTGACAGAGCTCCAGAGTTCCTCTGTGGAGATGGGAGAAACTACAGAAGGACAATCTCTGCAGCACTCCACCAATCAGGGCTTTATGGTAGAATGGCACAAGACAACTCGCTTGGGGTTTGCCAAATGGCACCTAAAGGACTCTCAGACCATGAGAAACAAGACTCTCTGGTCTGATGAAACCAAGATTGAACTCTTTGGCCTGAATGCCAAGTGTCACGTCTGGAGGAAACATGGTACCATCCCTACGGTGAAGCATGGTGGTGGCAGCATCATGCTGTGGGGATGTTTTTCAGTGGCAGGGACTGGGAGTCTAGTCAGGATCGAGGGAAAGATGAATTGAGCAAAGTACAGAGACATCTTTGATGACAACCTGCTCCAGAGCGCTCAGGACCTCAGACTGGGGTGAAGGTTCACCGTCCAACAGGACAACAACCCTAAGCACACAGCCAAGACAACGCAGGAGTGGCTTCGGGACAAGTTTCTAAAAACTTGAGCCCGGATTTGAACCTGATCAAACATCTCTGGAGAGACCTGAAAATAGCTGTGCAGCAACACTCCCCATCCAACCAGACAGAGGTTGAGAGAATCTGCAGAGAAGAATGGGAGAAACTCCCCAAATACAGGTGTGCCAAGCTTGTAGCATCATACCCAAGAAGACTCGAGGCTGTAATCGCTGCCAAAGGTGTTTCAACAAAGTACTGAGTAAAGGGTCTGAATACTTATGTAAATTTTATATTTCAGTTTTATATATTAAATAGATTTGCAAAAATGTCTAAAAACCTGTTTTTGCTTTATCATTAAGGGGTATTGTGATGTCATTATGGGGTTTTGTGATGTCATTACGGGGTATGGTGATGTCATTATGGGGTATTGTGATGGCATTACGGGGTATGGTGATGTCATTATGGGGTATTGTGATGTCATTATGGGGTATTGTGTGTAGATTGATGGGTGAAAATACAATGTAATACATTTTTAGAATAAGGCTGTAATGTAACAAACTGTCTGAATACTGTTGCACTGAATGCACTGTTTGTGTCTCTTAGTTGTCAATCAAATGTATTTGGCATTGATCAAATGGGCGGGCAAGCAGGCAAGTTCCCATTCAGTTGGCAAAACATGGTTTGGGACTAGAATGCATTGGCAGGCGAGCTGCAGAATGACGAGCAGGCTACTATTCCCCCTTGTTTAACAGTGTGGTTTTGACGGCCAGCTAGCTGACAAAGTTTGAGAGAGATGTCTAGCTCTTCTCTCTCTAGCATTAGTTGTTGATCTTGTTGTTGTTGTTGCATAACTGAGGGGGAGAGAGCCTACCTTTTCATGGTTGTATGATCAATAGGACTGTAAATTTCCCAAATGTATGAGGACTCCCGTAATGTTTACATACACATCAGGCTGTTGCTACTGATGGCAGGTCCTACTGCCTGTAAACACAGTCCAGTTCATAGTGAATGATGTCAGGCCCAACTGCCTGTAAACACACAGTCCAGTTCATAGTGAATGATGACAGGCCCTACTGCCTGTAAACACACAGTCCAGTTCAAAGTGAATGATGACAGGCCCTACTGCCTGTAAACACAGTCCAGTTCATAGTGAATGATGACAGGCCCTACTACCTGTAAACACACAGTCCAGTTCAAAGTGAATGATGACAGGCCCTACTGCCTGTAAACACACAGTCCAGTTCATAGTGAATGATGACAGGCCCTACTGCCTGTAAACACACAGTCCAGGTCATAGTGAATGATGACAGGCCCTACTGCCTGTAAACACACAGTCCAGTTCATAGTGAATGATGACAGGTCCTACTGCCTGTAAACACACAGTCCAGTTCATAGTGAATGATGACAGGTCCTACTGCCTGTAAACACACAGTCCAGTTCATAGTGAATGATGACAGGTCCTACTGCCTGTAAACACAGTCCAGTTCATAGTGAATGATGACAGGCCCTACTGCCTGTAAACACACAGTTCAGTTCAAAGTGAATGATGACAGGCCCTACTGCCTGTAAACACACAGTCCAGTTCATAGTGAATGAGGACAGGCCCTACTGCCTGTAAACACAGTCCAGTTCATAGTGAATGATGACAGGCCCTACTGCCTGTAAACACACAGTCCAGTTCATAGTGAATGATGACAGGTCCTACTGCCTGTAAACACACAGTCCAGTTCAAAGTGAATGATGTCAGGCCCTACTGCCTGTAAACACACAGTCCAGTTCATAGTGAATGATGACAGGTCCTACTGCCTGTAAACACACAGTCCAGTTCATAGTGAATGATGACAGGTCCTACTGCCTGTAAACACAGTCCAGTTCATAGTGAATGATGACAGGCCCTACTGCCTGTAAACACACAGTTCAGTTCAAAGTGAATGATGACAGGCCCTACTGCCTGTAAACACACAGTCCAGTTCATAGTGAATGAGGACAGGCCCTACTGCCTGTAAACACACAGTCCAGTTCATAGTGAATGATGACAGGCCCTACTTCCTGTAAACACACAGTCCAGTTCATAGTGAATGATGACAGGCCCTACTGCCTGTAAACACACAGTCCAGTTCATAGTGAATGATGACAGGCCCTACTGCCTGTAAACACACAGTCCAGTTCATAGTGAATGATGACAGGTCCTACTGCCTGTAAACACAGTCCAGTTCAAAGTGAATGATGACAGGCCCTACTGCCTGTAAACACACAGTCCAGTTCATAGTGAATGATGGCAGGACCTACTGCCTGTAAACACACAGTCCAGTTCATAGTGAATGATAACAGGCC
>NC_048586.1:52235076-52312576 GCF_013265735.2 Oncorhynchus mykiss | reverse complement strand
CAACCAACGTTATCCCAACCATCAGGGATCCATTTCAACACAGATGGTTGGTTGGGAGATAGTTGATACAACGTTGGTTGTGAACCAGTACCTGGGCTTGAGGAGACGAGATCTCCTGATGCTCAGGATCCTTCAATTCAAAGTCCCATTACCCAGCTCTGCAAACAGTATAACATGAAAATACGTTCGGTTCTCAACCAGAATATGGAGTTTCTCAGAGCAACTATCATCATTACTGCCATTCTGCAAGGAATGTACTTCCAGAACAGGTCTGAATACACATTTGCTATTGTTTTTGACCAAGTGTGCAAATGCCAGATCGACCTTCGGCACCTCCAATATAATCCCTCATTATACTGCAACGGACAGGTCGGCCGGACCAGCAGCAGTACAGCATTCAGACCTGTTCTGGAAGTACATTCCTTGCAGAATGGCAGTAATGATGATAGTTGCTCTGAGAAACTCCATATTCTGGTTGAGAACCGAACGTATTTTCATGTTATACTGTTTGCAGAGCTGGTTAATGGGACTTTGAATTGAAGGATCCTGAGCATCAGGAGATCTCGTCTCCTCAAGCCCAGGTACTGGTTCACAACCAACGTTGTACCAACCATCTCCCAACCAACCATCTGTGTTGAAATGGATCCCTGCAGCAGAACTGCACCACCTTAGCATGTCTGTTTGGCTTGTAAGGACAGACTACCCAGAAGTCTGCATGACTCAAAAAGAGCAGAAAAGCACAAGAGCATTTTAGTTCTCTCCCAACCCAGCCAGTTCGACCTGGCTCCAGAGAATCCTCCATAACCAAGTATCCAATCTCGCTGTCCTGCATCAAGTCAAGTCGTAGCACCTGTATGTCTCAACACCCTCGTGCACTGTGATGTTATAGTACTGTACTCTCTGTCTCCTGCTCAGGATGCTCTTTCTGGACCAAGACTGGACCTATAACGTTATCATGTAGTATCTCTGTCGTGTGTTGTTCCGCGTGGGCCATTACTGTGTTATATGTTGTTGAATGGTACAGTGGACCAGGTAGAAATGTTGGAGTGAAGTTGGTGTAATAACTAGGTAGATAGATAGGTGGAACATAGTTGCCACTGAGGTGCAGTATCCCAGTTTTATCAGGCCCCCTGAGTCTCCGTTTGTTCCATGTCTTTCAGCAAGGTTGTTCATCGGGCATTGGTGCTTGTTACGCTATGTTATTGTCTGACAGAGGACCAGTCAGACACCAGACTGAATGGTGTTACAGAGGGGAGAATAGACACCAGACTGAATGGTCTGACAGAGGGGAGAGTAGACACCAGACTGAATGGTCTGACAGAGGGGAGAGTAGAGGACCAGTCAGACACCAGACTGAATGGTCTGACAGAGGGGAGAGTAGACACCAGACTGAATGGTCTGACAGAGGGGAGAGTAGACACCAGACTGAATGGTCTGACAGAGGGGAGAGAAGAGGACCAGTCAGACACCAGACTGAATGGTCTGACAGAGGGGAGAGTAGACACCAAACTGAATGGTCTGACAGTGGGGAGAGTAGAGGACCAGTCAGACACCAGACTGAATGGTATGACAGAGGGGAGAGTAGAGGACCAGTCAGACACCAGACTGAATGGTATGACAGAGGGGAGAGTAGACACCAGACTGAATGGTCTGACAGAGGGGAGAGTAGAGGACCAGTCAGACACCAGACTGAGGGGTCTGACAGAGGGGAGAGTAGACACCAAACTGAATGATCTGACAGAGGGGAGAGTAGAGGACCAGTCAGACACCAGACTGAATGGTATGACAGAGGGGAGAGTAGACACCAGACTGAATGGTCTGACAGAGGGGAGAGTTGACACCAGACTGAAAGGTCTGACAGAGGGGAGAGTAGACACCAAACGGAATGATCTGACAGAGGGGAGAGTAGACACCAAGCTGAATGGTCTGACAGAGGGGAGTAGAGGCCCAGTCAGACACCAGACTGAATGGTCTGACAGAGGACCAGTCAGACACCAGACTGAATGGAACCACTGTCTAGACGGCTGGACATATAGTTAGTGGCAGACAGACAGGCTTTTTAAATAGCTATATTTTTAAACAGTGAGTCGTTTTCATAAATGACACCAACTTGGTAAAGTACTTCTTGCCTTTGCTGGTTTGATGCTCAGGTTTTCAGTTGAAGATAGAGTGTTGTTTTGGTTTTCTGTACTGTAACAATCTAATGTCTACTGGATGGCTCCAGGTACAGTGGGTTATGTTGCCTTGTATTACATAGCGTTGTTTCATAACCGGCTCCATTCCCATACCTGCATCCCAATATGGCACCCTATGCCCTATATAGTGCCACTGGTCAACAGTATATAGGGAATAGGGCGCCATTGGGGACGCATTCCTTTTATAATTTAGAAGACCAGCGTCAGAAAGGATGATCATTTTTCTCATCTCCTTGCAGTCTTCCTTAGTGCTAGTGACACTCTGTTTGTGTCGTCCTCTTTTAAAAGGGATACTGCATCTTGTGTAACTGGTAACACTAGAATCATGTTACCCCTGTATGTGTTTCAGTGTCTGTGTAAAACTTGTTTATATTTTTAGATTATGGCCAGTTAAGTTAAGTTAAGTCAAACATCTGTATGAAACATCGTCTGAAATGAAATGAATGGAGATCAGATGGCTCACATTTCAAATCAGGAAAACAAGGCAGAGACACCGAGACCACAGAACACAGAACAGACTGCTGCTCTTGGTCTGATGCAACCTCATCTAAATGTCAGTAGCTAGCAGAGCCATATACAGAGAGAGTTGGGCCAGCTTTTAGAACGGGCGCCATGTTGCTGCCATTGAGCATTCTATTTATCCATTCATAACCATCATTTGGATTCTAATTTTAATTCAGGACGTTCAGACTCAGTAAGTCTCCTTGACGTCATTTGTGATTATGAAATATTGCACTTTTGGGGCGACAAAACAAACCCAGGCAATACATCATGTAAACAAACCCAGGCAATACATCATGTAAACAAACCCAGGCAATACATCATGTAAACAAACCCAGGCAATACATCATGTAAACAAACCCAGGCAATACATCATGTAAACGAACCCAGGCAATACATCATGTAAACAAACCCAGGCAATACATCATGTAAACAAACCCAGGCAATACATCATGTAAACAAACCCAGGCTGGGCCAGCCACTCTATACTAGTCAATATCAGACAGCTGGGCCAGCCACTCTATACTAGTCAATATCAGACAGCTGGGCCAGCCACTCTATACTAGTCAGTATCAGACAGCTGGGCCAGCCACTCTATACTAGTCAGTATCAGACAGCTGGGCCAGCCACTCTATACTAGTCAGTATCAGACAGCTGGGCCAGCCACTCTATACTAGTCAGTATCAGACAGCTGGGCCAGCCTCCATTTTTTATTTAACCTTTATTTAACTAGGCAAATCAGTTAAGAACAAATTCTTATTTTGAATGACAGCCTAGGAACAGTGGGTTAACTGCCTTGTTCAGGGGCAGAACGACATATTTTGTACCTTGTCAGCTCGGGGAGTTGAACTTGCATTCCAGGGTTTGTCTTGTAGAATAATAGTGAAGACATCAAAACTATGAAATAACACATATGGAATCATGTAGTAACCAAAAAATGTTAAACAAATCAAAATATATTTTACATTTTAGATTTTCAAAGTAGCCACCCTTTGCCTTGATGACAGCTTTGCACACGCTTGGCATTCTCTCAACCAGCTTCATGAGGCAGTCACCTGGAATGCATTTCAATTAACAGGTGTGCCTTGTTAAAAGTTAATGCGTTTGAGCCAATCAGTTGTGTTGTGACAAGGTAGGGTGGGTATATCGAAGATAGCACTATTTGGAAAAAGACCACGTTGACAGTCCATCATTACTTTAGGACATGAAGGTCAGTCAATCCGGAGAATTTCAAGAACTTTGAAAGTTTCAAGTGCAGTCGCAGAAACCATCAAGCGCTGTGATGAAACTGGCTCTCATGAGGACCGCCACAGGAAAGGAAGACCCAGAGTTACCTCTGCTGCAGAGGATAAGTTCATTTGAGTTAACTGCACCTCAGATTGCAGTTTATTCTGTATCACTCAACTCTCATTCATGAGTCTTGTTTGTACTGAGAGGGATATAGCTAGATATGTTAATGTGCTGCTGTAATCGTGGATGTAGACGGACAGATTGAACCTGATAGAACAAATGATCAATAAGCCTAATGCATCATAATTACTGGAGAAATCTGACCTGATCAATAACCCTAATGCATCATAATTAACTGGAGAAATCTGACCTGATCAATAACCCTAATGCATCATAATTACTGGAGAAATCTGACCAGATCAATAACCCTAATGCATCATAATTAGCTGGAGAAATCTGACCTGATCAATAACCCTAATGCATCATAATTAGCTGGAGAAATCTGACCTGATCAATAACCCTAATGCATCATAATTACTGGAGAAATCTGACCAGATCAATAACCCTAATGCATCATAATTAGCTGGAGAAATCTGACCTGATCAATAACCCTAATGCATCATAATTACTGGAGAAATCTGACCAGATCAATAACCCTAATGCATCATAATTACTGGAGAAATCTGACCTGATCAATAACCCTAATGCATCATAATTACTGGAGAAATCTGACCTGATCAATAACCCTAATGCATCATAATTACTGGAGAAATCTGACCTGATCAATAACCCTAATGCATCATAATTACTGGAGAAATCTGACCTGATCAATAACCCTAATGCATCATAATTACTGGAGAAATCTGACCTGATCAATAACCCTAATGCATCATAATTAGCTGGAGAAATCTGACCTGATCAATAACCCTAATGCATCATAATTACTGGAGAAATCTGACCTGATCAATAACCCTAATGCATCATAATTACTGGAGAAATCTGACCTGATCAATAACACTAATGCATCATAATTACTGGAGAAATCTGACCTGATCAATAACCCTAATGCATCATAATTACTGGAGAAATCTGACCTGATCAATAACCCTAATGCATCATAATTACTGGAGAAATCTGACCTGATCAATAACACTAATGCATCATAATTACTGGAGAAATCTGACCTGATCAATAACCCTAATGCATCATAATTACTGGAGAAATCTGACCTGATCAATAACCCTAATGCATCATAATTACTGGAGAAATCTGACCTGATCAATAACCCTAATGCATCATAATTACTGGAGAAATCTGACCTGCAATTTATAAACAAAGTTGCTGTAGTTATAATTCGTAAAACTTTCATTTGTATTACTTTGAAGGGATCCAAATGGCAAATGAATCTATACATTTCTAGATATATTAAACATAAAAAAAGTGACATTTTATTTAGGATATACCGAGTCTGGCTTTACAATTATTAATAAAATGCTATGATCTGCTATTGGTCAATATTGCCCATGGTGTGCCACCATGGCTGCCATATGGAATGATGTAAGGGATAATCAACGAGGGTCTCTGGTGAATATTGAGCGGCGTGGAAGGTGTGGCAGAGTGGAACGGATCTTCCAAGGAGTTGTATTATGTCCAAATACCGCATAGAGTCCTGAGTTGATTATCCCTTTTATACCATGGCTATAATTTAACATTTGCCGCTAAAAATGTGTTCATTTAGGGCTCCCGAGTGGCGCAGCGGTCTAAGGCACTGCATCTCAGTGCAAGAGGTGTCACTACAGTCCCTGGTTTCAATCCAGGCTGTATCCCATCTGGCCCATGATTGGAAGTCCCATAGGGTGGTGCACAATTGGCCAGTGTAGGAACAGAACAGATGCTTGTCAGGACCCAGTGGTCAATGGCTAACTGGTACCCTAGTCCCTACAAATAAGAATTTGTTCTTAACTGACTTGCCTAGTTAAAGAAACGTTAAATTAAAGAAAGGTTTAACATCAATTTACTAGATACTGTAGCTACAGTAGTTGCCGGGGTAACAAACAGACTTGTTAGTCTAACCAAACCGTCAGTCCTAGCTTGTTATTATGAAAATCTAATTCAACAATAACAAAACTGTTTTCAATTCCACATTTTCTTTCAAATGCAGCTCAAACAAAACATGTTAAAAAATGTAACTATAGCCATTGAATTCTACCGTGCTGATATACCATGTGTTATTGGGAAATAATACACACTCTAGAATGCCCTTCAAGCCAACCAGAAACGAGTATCCAACAATGCCATGGTATAATTGATTTTAGTGTCATGTAAATGCTTCATAATGCAAAATCCTCAATGTCCTAACTCTCTAAACACATGACTCTGGTAGCTACTCCTCCTGTCCTGTCTGTCTGTGGATAAACCATCGACTAATGCTGTATGAACTCTGACCCGTAGTATGTTGTGACCCCTGTCACATGACCAGGGTCAGAGCCTCAGCTATGGGCCACTGTCCCTGATCAGCTGACTGGGGTGACGGTAATGATGTGAGAATTGATGGATCGATCAATCCTATGGATGAAGATGTGGAATACCAGTATAGACTCTTGCGTCTCAAATGGCACCCTATTGCCTTTATAGTGCACTACTTTTGACCAGGGCCCATTGGGACAATTTAGGGACTAGGGTACCATTTAGTCATCTGCGTTTTGTTCCACACCTTCCTCCTTCAATGTGTATTGTTATCAGTTGAATCAGACCACGATGTTATGTTCTGTTAACAATGTCTTGCTGAGTCCTGTGAAGTACAACGTTTGGAATGTTTTCATATCATTTGTCTTTTTTTGTAGCTGGCCTCCATGATTATTCTTTCATTCTGGATGACCTCTCCAGGAGAGTTTACTTCTTTTAATTTCAGGAAGCTTTAGAATGATTGGTTGTCTTTATCCTATTATTATTATTATTATTATAATAATTGGACAGAAAACACGATTACACGCTGAGTGATGAAAGGTGTTATTAATGTCATAATTCTTTGGATCTAAAAAAAACAAACATTTTGTTGATCGGTCTTGGGTGGGTACGGTTGAAGAGCCTAACTATCTCTCTAGTATTATCTGTCTATTGGCAGCTGCTGAACCTAACTATCTCTAGTATTATCTGTCTATTGGCAGCTGCTAAACCCAACTATCTCTCTAGTATTATCTGTCTATTGGCAGCTGCTGAACCTAACTATCTCTCTAGCATTATCTGTCTATTGGCAGCTGCTGAACCTAACTATCTCTCTAGTATTATACCTCTATTGGCAGCTGCTGAACCTAACTATCTCTCTAGTATTATCTGCTGAACCTAACTATCTCTCTAGTATTATCTGTCTATTGGCAGCTGCTGAACCTAACTATCTCACTAGTATTATCTGCTGAACCTAACTATCTCTCTAGTATTATACCTCTATTGGCAGCTGCTGGGAACCAGAGCCATATATACATGGTTATACATATAGTATGGCTCTGTTGGATCTATTACAACATAATCATCTGTCTGACATGAGTCTGGGGTTAGTCAGTAGTCTGGGGTTAGTCAGTAGTCTGGGGTTAGTCAGTAGTCTGGGGTTAGTCAGTAGTCTGGGGTTAGTCATGAGTCTGAGTCTGTCTGATTAGGAACCTTCAGGAGGAAGTAGTATCCAGCCTTCCTGTTCTCTACTGTATATCTTAACTAGAACCAGCACTATGCTGACCCATGTCGCCTGCTGCCTGCCTGCTGCCATGGTTTGTCAGAATTGTCTGTCCATCATTCTATCTAGAGCCTACAATATAACACTTGCTGTTGAAGTCACATACGCTACACAGCCAAAAGTATGTGGACACGCCTTCAAATGAGTGGATTCGGCTATTTTAGCCACGCCCGTTGCTGACAGGTGTATAAAATCAAGCACACTGCCATGCAATCTCCTTAGACAAACATTCCCAGTAGACGGGTCTTACTGAAGAGCTCAGTGACTTTCAACGTGGCACCGTCATAGGATGCCACCTTTCCAATGATGAAGTGCGTAAAAATTGTCTGTCCTTATTTGTAACACTCACTACCAAGCTCCAAACTGCCTCTGGAAGCAACATCAGCACAAGAACTGTGTGTCAGGAGCTTCATGAAATGGGTTTCCATGGCCGAGCAGCCGCACACAAGCCTAAGATCACCATGCGCAATGCCAAGTGTCGGCTGGAGTGGTGTGACGCTCGCTGCCATTAGACTCTGGAGCAGTGGAAACGCTTCACCACAGTCCGATGGACGAATCTGGGTTTGGCGGATGCCAGGAAAGAGCTACTTGCCCGAATGCAGAGTGCCGACTGTAAAGTTTGGTGGAGGAGGAATAATGGTCTGGGGCTGTTTTTCACGCTTCGAGCTAAGCCCCTTAGTTCCAGTGAAGGGAAATCTTAATGCTGCAACATACAATGACATTCTAGACGATTCTGTGCTTCCAACTTTGCGGCAACAGTTTTTATGTTATTTGTAGAATTTAACCTATATTTAACTAGGCAAGTTTGGAGAAGGCCCCTTTCTGTTTCAGTTAATGCCCCAGTGCACAAAGCGAGGTCCATACAGAAAGGGTTTGTCGAGATCTGTGTGGAAGAACTTGACCGGCCTTCACAGAGCCCTGACCTCAACCCCATCGAGCACCGTTGGGATGAATTGGAACGCCAACTGCGAGCCTGGCCTAATCGTCCGAACATCAGTGTCCGACCTCACTCATGCTCTGGTGGCTGAATGGAAGCAAGTCCCCTCAGAAATGTTCCAACATCTAGTGGAAAGCCTTCCCAGAAGAGTGGAGGCTGTTATAGCAGCAAAGGGGGGGACCAACTCCATATTAATGCCCATGATTTTGGAATGAGATGTTCGACAAAAAGGTGTCCACATACTTTTCGTCATGTAGTATATCATGGTTGAATTTCACAGCCTTTAAATCAAGGCTCAAGACAGTAAATGTTTACAATGGTGTTATTACCAGGGTATGCAGATATGCGGCTTGGATTGAACAGTGACAGTTCTGTAGTAGGTACAACAAATGGGCTTCAGAGCAGAGCAGGTTTAAAAACACTTTAGCAGGTCTATTTATATAATCAGACTCATGTTTTTTTCTCTCTTTCTTTCGATGTCCTTCTGTCGCTCTGTCCCCAAATTACAGGTGACTTACCCCTGAGTTTCTGTGTCAGTGTCTTTAGCTGTAATCATTCTTCTCAACTCGCCCAACACGTGTTGTTTTGTTGTCCCGCCTTCTTCCTTCTTCTCCTTTTGAATGGCACTATGATCAACCAATCCTGTCAATTTCCTATATAATCCAGTGTACAGTGCAATGGGAACCAGGAAGAATAATAAAATCAAAACAAATAGCTGCATGGAATAAACACTGATGTACTGCACCAAACACGCTGTGACACATCTCTTTTCTGACCACTAATGTCTTGTCCTCTTCAGTATTTTCTGTGAGTTTATTGTCTTTATTGTAAAGATGTAATATATTCAGGAACCAATAGAACTGTGTAGTTGATGTTTTGATGACGTCATATATCCTGGAGACGTTTACACTGATAATGACAGTAGGCAGATTATAGCATTAGTCATGTAAACACCTCACTCTGCTTATCTTAATCGTGTGTAAGGTCAAAATCAAAGCACCGATTAAAACAACTGGTTTTCTGAACAATCTTTCAAATTATTAGGACATGTAAACACCTTAATCGGTGTTCCAGCTGTGTATTTGATCTGACTGGCACCAGCTGAGCGAGCCTTGCTCTTTAGCACCAGTGAAGTGAGTTCAGAACAAATACATGTCATAGAAGTAGCTTTCACAAACAAACTATATGTCCTTTATAGGGTAGAACTTTATAGGGTAGAACTTTATAGGGTAGAACTTTATAGGGTAGAACTTTATAGGGTAGAAAGTTTAAATGGTAGAAAGTTTATTTTGATTGTCGATTTTCTTCATTCATCATATTGCCATCAGGCAGCCTGATTTCAGATGTGTCCATGTAAACTGGATTATTATGGAAATAGTTATTACAAAGCATGTCAATGTTTTAATCAAACTATTATATTAATCTGACTATCCACAATAATCACACGTAACCATACTGAAGTATAAACTCATCTTGTTTATAAGTCTGGTAGGCTATATTATATCATTTCATATTTATTGCACATTTCCAATACAAATGTATCTAGTCACATTTTTTTTGTTGAAAAAGTAAAATAACCATTAACATAGATACAGTTGAAGTCGGATGTTTACATACACTTAGGTTGGAGTCATTAAAACTCGTTTACATACACTTAGGTTGGAGTCATTAAAACTCGTTTACATACACTTAGGTTGGAGTCATTAAAACTCGTTTACATACACTTAGGTTGGAGTCATTAAAACTCGTTTTTCAAACACTCCACACATTTATTGTTAACGAACTATAGTTTTGGCAAGTCAGTTAGGACATCTACTTTGTGCATGACACAAGTCATTTATCCAACAATTGTTTACAGACAGATTATTTCACTTAAAATTCACCGTATCACAATTCCAGTGGGTCAGAAGTTTACATACACTAAGTTGACTGTGCTTTTAAACAGCTTGGAAAATTCCAGAAAATTACAGTGCCTTGCGAAAGTATTCGGCCCCCTTGAACTTTGCAACCTTTTGCCACATTTCAGGCTTCAAACATAAAGATATAAAACTGTATTTTTTTGTGAAGAATCAACAACAAGTGGGACACAATCATGAAGTGGAACGACATTTATTGGATATTTCAAACTTTTTTAACAAATCAAAAACTGAAAAATTGGGCGTGCAAAATTATTCAGCCCCTTTACTTTCAGTGCAGCAAACTCTCTCCAGAAGTTCAGTGAGGATCTCTGAATGATCCAATGTTGACCTAAATGACTAATGAGGATGAATACAATCCACCTGTGTGTAATCAAGTCTCCGTATAAATGCACCTGCACTGTGATAGTCTCAGAGGTCCGTTAAAAGCGCAGAGAGCATCATGAAGAACAAGGAACACACCAGGCAGGTCCGAGATACTGTTGTGAAGAAGTTTAAAGCCGGATTTGGATACAAAAATATTTCCCAAGCTTTAAACATCCCAAGGAGCACTGTGCAAGCGATAATATTGAAATGGAAGGAGTATCAGACCACTGCAAATCTACCAAGACCTGGCCGTCCCTCTAAACTTTCAGCTCATACAAGGAGAAGACTGATCAGAGATGCAGCCAAGAGGCCCATGATCACTCTGGATGAACTGCAGAGATCTACAGCTGAGGTGGGAGACTCTGTCCATAGGACAACAATCAGTCGTATATTGCACAAATCTGGCCTTTATGGAAGAGTGGCAAGAAGAAAGCCATTTCTTAAAGATATCCATAAAAAGTGTTGTTTAAAGTTTGCCACAAGCCACCTGGGAGACACACCAAACATGTGGAAGAAGGTGCTCTGGTCAGATGAAACCAAAATTGAACTTTTTGGCAACAATGCAAAACGTTATGTTTGGCGTAAAAGCAACACAGCTCATCACCCTGAACACACCATCCCCACTGTCAAACATGGTGGTGGCAGCATCATGGTTTGGGCCTGCTTTTCTTCAGCAGGGACAGGGAAGATGGTTAAAATTGATGGGAAGATGGATGGAGCCAAGTACAGGACCATTCTGGAAGAAAACCTGATGGAGTCTGCAAAAGACCTGAGACTGGGACGGAGATTTGTCTTCCAACAAGACAATGATCCAAAACATAAAGCAAAATCTACAATGGAATGGTTCAAAAATAAACATATCCAGGTGTTAGAATGGCCAAGTCAAAGTCCAGACCTGAATCCAATCGAGAATCTGTGGAAAGAACTGAAAACTGCTGTTCACAAATGCTCTCCATCCAACCTCACTGAGCTCGAGCTGTTTTGCAAGGAGGAATGGGAAAAAATGTCAGTCTCTCGATGTGCAAAACTGATAGACACATACCCCAAGCGACTTACAGCTGTAATCGCAGCAAAAGGTGGCGCTACAAAGTATTAACTTAAGGGGGCTGAATAATTTTGCACGCCCAATTTGTCAGTTTTTGATTTGTTAAAAAAGTTTGAAATATCCAATAAATGTCGTTCCACTTCATGATTGTGTCCCACTTGTTGTTGATTCTTCACAAAAAAATACAGTTTTATATCTTTATGTTTGAAGCCTGAAATGTGGCAAAAGGTTGCAAAGTTCAAGGGGGCCGAATACTTTCGCAAGGCACTGTATGTCATGGCTTTAGAGGCTTCTGATAGGCTAATTGACATCATTTGGGTCAATTTTTATTTATTTATTTTATTTTACCTTTATTTAACCAGGTAGGCAAGTTGAGAACAAGTTCTCATTTACAATTGCGACCTGGCCAAGATAAAGCAAAGCAGTTCGACAGATACAACAACACAGAGTTACACATGGAGTAAAACAAACATACAGTCAATAATAAAGTATAAACAAGTCTATATACAATGTGAGCAAATGAGGTGAGAAGGGAGGTAAAGGCAAAAAAGGCCTTGGTGGCAAGGTAAATACAATATAGCAAGTAAAACACTGGAATGGTAGTTTTGCAATGGAAGAATGTGCAAAGTAGAAATAAAAATAATGGGGTGCAAAGGAGCAAAATAAATAAATAAATTAAATACAGTTGGGAAAGAGGTAGTTGATAGGGCTAAATTATAGGTGGGCTATGTACAGGTGCAGTAATCTGTGAGCTGCTCTGACAGTTGGTCCTTAAAGCTAGTGAGGGAGGATTGGAGGTGTACCTGTGAATGTATTTCAAGGCCTACCTTCAAACTCAATGCCTCTTTGCTTGACATCATGGGAAAATCAAAATAAATCAGCCAAGACCTTGGGAGCGATTTCCAAACGCCTGAAGGTACCACGTTCATCTGTACAAACAATAGTACGCAAGTATAAACACCGTACTTTGGTGCAAAAAGTGCAAATCAATCCCAGAACAACAGCAAAGGACCTTGTGAAGATGCTGGAGGAAACATGCAGTAAACAAAAGTATCTATTTCCACAGAAAAACTAGTCCTATATCGACATAACCTGAAAGGCCACTCAGCAAGGAAGAAGCCACTGCTCCAAAACCACCATAAAAAAGCCAGACTACGGTTTGCAACTTCACATGGGGACAAAGATACTTAAATGTCCTCTGGTCTGATGAAACAAAAATAGAACTGTTTGGTCATAACGACCATCGTTATGTTTGGAGGAAAAAGGGGGAGGCTTGCAAGCTGAATAACACCATCCCAACCATGAAGCACGGGGGTGGCAGCATCATGTTGTGGGGGTACTTTTGCTGCAGGAGGGTCTGGTGCACTTCACAAAATAGATGGCATCATGAGGTAGGAAAATGATGTGGATATATTGAAGCAACATCTCAAGACATCAGTCAGGAAGTTAAAGCTTGGTCGCAAATGGGTCTTCCAAATGGACAATGACCCCAAGCATACTTCCAAAGTTGTGGTGAAATGGCTTAAGGACAACAAAGTCAAGGTATTGGAGTGGCCAACACAAAGCCCTAACCTCAATCCTATAGAAAATGTGTGGGCAGAACTGAAAAAACATGTGCGAGCAAGAAGGCCTACAAACCTGACTCAGTTACACCAGCTCTGTCAGGAGGAATGGGCCAAAATTCACCCAACTTATTGTGGGAAGCTTGTGGAAGGGTACCCGGAACGTTTGACCCAAGTTAAACAATTTAAAGGCAATGCTACCAAATACTAATTGAGTGTGTAAACTCTTGACCCACTGGGAATGTGATGAAAGAAATAAAAGCTGAAATAAATCATTCTCTCTACTATTATTCTGACATTTCACATTCTTAAAATGAAGTGGTGATCCTAACTGACCTAAAACAGGGAATTTGTACTGGGATTAAATGTCAGGACTCTTGCCTTTTGGCGGATCCATTTGTGGTTTCAGGGTGGCCTTGTGTTAGGCTGCAGACAGATAACAGGCTTCGGAGGCTTTGTAATGCAGTTCATCACAGTTCAACACAGAACAGAGCATAAACCTTGAGACGTTCCAACTTAACTTGCATCAAATTCTGCCACCACAGTGTTCATAGCAGTGGTTATCAACTGTTACCTCAGAAATGGAATGTCAATCACAGAAAATAGATGTTGTGGTGGCGAGAGGTACATGGGTGATTTTACTGTAGAAGAATTGACTGGGTGGTGATTCAGAAGAATTAATGGGGTGGTGATTCAGAATAATTAATGGGGTGGTGATTCAGAAGAATTAATGGGGTGGTGATTCAGAAGAATTGATGGGGTGGTGATTCAGAAGAATTAATGGGGTGGTGATTCAGAAGAATTGAGGGGGTGGTGATTCAGAAGAATTAATGGGGTGGTGATTCAGAAGAATTAATGGGGTGGTGATTCAGAAGAATTAATGGGGTGGTGATTCAGAAGAATTAATGGGGTGGTGATTCAGAAGAATTGATGGGGTGGTGATTCAGAAGAATTAATGGGGTGGTGATTCAGAAGAATTGATGGGGTGGTGATTCAGAAGAATTAATGGGGTGGTGATTCAGAATAATTAATGGGGTGGTGATTCAGAAGAATTGATGGGGTGGTGATTCAGAAGAATTAATGGGGTGGTGATTCAGAAGAATTAATGGGGTGGTGATTCAGAAGAATTGATGGGGTGGTGATTCAGAAGAATTAATGGGGTGGTGATTCAGAAGAATTGATGGGGTGGTGATTCAGAAGAATTGATGGGATGGTGATTTGTATTTTTATATACAGTGGCAAGAAAAAGTATGTGAACCCTTTGGAATTACCTGGATTTCTGCATAAATTTGACATGCAATTTGATCTGATCTTCATCTAAGTCACAACAATAGACAAACACTGTGTACTTAAACTAATAACACACAAATTATTGTATTTTTCTTGTCGATATTGAATACATAATTTAAACATTCACAGTGTAGGCTGATGACTTCTCCAAAAGCTAATTGGAGTCAGGAGTCAGCTAACCTGGAGTCCAATCAATGAGACGAGATTGGAGATATTGGTTAGAGTTGCCTTGCCCTATAAAAAACACTCACAAAATGTGAGTTTGCTATTCACAAGAAGCATTGCCTGATGTGAACCATGCCTCGAACAAAAGAGATATCAGAAGACCTAAGATTAAGAATTGTTGCCTTGCTTAAAGCTGGAAAGGGTTACAAAAGTATCTCTAAAAGTCAGTCCATGGTAAGACAAATTGTCTATAAATGGAGAAAGTTCAGCACGGTTGCTACTCTCCCTAGGAGTGGCCATCCTGCAAAGATGACTGCAAGAGCACAGCGCAGAATGCTCAATGAGGTTAAGAAGAATCCTAGAGGGTCAGCTAAAGACTTACAGAAATATCTGGAAGATGCTAACATCTCTGTTGACGAGTCTACGATACGTAAAACACTAAACAAGAATGGTGTTTATGGGAGGACACCATGGAAGATGGTGGGTTTTAGTGTAGGGTTAGATGGTAGATGGTAGGGTATTTAAATAGTGGAGTAGGGTGGGGGGTTTAGTGTAGGGTTAGATGGTAGATGGTAGGGTATTTAAATAGTGGAGTAGGGTGGGGGTTTTAGTGTAGGGTTAGATGGTAGGGTATTTAAATAGTGGAGTAGGGTCAGGGGTTTTAGTGTAGGGTTAGATGGTAGGGTATTTAAATAGTGGAGTAGGGAGGGGGGTTTTAGTGTAGGGTTAGATGGTAGGGTATTTAAATAGTGGAGTAGGGTGGGGGTTTAGTGTAGGGTTAGATGGTAGGGTATTTAAATAGTAGAGTAGGGTCAGGGGTTTAGTGTAGGGTTAGATGGTAGGGTATTTAAATAGTGGAGTAGGGTGGGGGGTTTTAGTGTAGGGTTAGATGGTAGGGTATTTAAATAGTGGAGTAGGGTGGGGGGGTTTAGTGTAGGGTTAGATGGTAGGGTATTTAAATAGTGGAGTAGGGTGGGGGGTTTTAGTGTAGGGTTAGATGGTAGGGTATTTAAATAGTGGAGTAGGGCGGGGGGTTTTAGTGTAGGGTTAGATGGTAGATGGTAGGGTATTTAAATAGTGGAGTAGGGTGGGGGGTTTAGTGAGTGTAGGGTTAGATGGTAGGGTATTTAAATAGTGGAGTAGGGTGGGGGGTTTTAGTGTAGGGTTAGATGGTAGGGTATTTAAATAGTGGAGTAGGGTGGGGGGTTTAGTGTAGGGTTAGATGGTAGGGTATTTAAATAGTGGAGTAGGGTGGGGGGTTTAGTGAGTGTAGGGTTAGATGGTAGGGTATTTAAATAGTGGAGTAGGGTGGGGGGTTTTAGTGTAGGGTTAGATGGTAGGGTATTTAAATAGTGGAGTAGGGTGGGGGGTTTAGTGTAGGGTTAGATGGTAGGGTATTTAAATAGTGGAGTAGGGTGGGGGGTTTTAGTGTAGGGTTAGATGGTAGGGTATTTAAATAGTGGAGTAGGGTGGGGGGTTTAGTGTAGGGTTAGATGGTAGGGTATTTAAATAGTAGAGTAGGGTCAGGGGTTTAGTGTAGGGTTAGATGGTAGGGTATTTAAATAGTGGAGTAGGGTCAGGGGTTTTAGTGTAGGGTTAGATGGTAGGGTATTTAAATAGTGGAGTAGGGTGGGGGGGTTTAGTGTAGGGTTAGATGGTAGATGGTAGGGTATTTAAATAGTGGAGTAGGGTGGGGGGTTTAGTGTAGGGTTAGATGGTAGGGTATTTAAATAGTAGAGTAGGGTGGGGGGTTTTAGTGTAGGGTTAGATGGTAGGGTATTTAAATAGTGGAGTAGGGTGGGGGGTTTAGTGTAGGGTTAGATGGTAGGGTATTTAAATAGTGGAGTAGGGTGGGGGGGTTTGTAGTGAGTGTAGGGTTAGATGGTAGGGTATTTAAATAGTGGAGTAGGGTGGGGGGGTTTAGTGTAGGGTTAGATGGTAGGGTATTTAAATAGTGGAGTAGGGTGGGGGGTTTTAGTGTAGGGTTAGATGGTAGGGTATTTAAATAGTGGAGTAGGGTGGGGGGTTTTAGTGTAGGGTTAGATGGTAGGGTATTTAAATAGTGGAGTAGGGTCAGGGGTTTTAGTGTAGGGTTAGATGGTAGGGTATTTAAATAGTGGAGTAGGGTGGGGGGGTTGTTAGTGAGTGTAGGGTTAGATGGTAGGGTATTTAAATAGTAGAGTAGGGTGGGGGGTTTAGTGTAGGGTTAGATGGTAGGGTATTTAAATAGTGGAGTAGGGTCAGGGGTTTTAGTGTAGGGTTAGATGGTAGGGTATTTAAATAGTGGAGTAGGGTGGGGGGTTTAGTGTAGGGTTAGATGGTAGGGTATTTAAATAGTGGAGTAGGGTGGGGGTTTAGTGAGTGTAGGGTTAGATGGTAGGGTATTTAAATAGTGGAGTAGGGTGAGGGGTTTTAGTGTAGGGTTAGATGGTAGGGTATTTAAATAGTGGAGTAGGGTGGGGGGGTTTAGTGTAGGGTTAGATGGTAGGGTATTTAAATAGTGGAGTAGGGTGGGGGTTTAGTGAGTGTAGGGTTAGATGGTAGGGTATTTAAATAGTGGAGTAGGGTGAGGGGTTTTAGTGTAGGGTTAGATGGTAGGGTATTTAAATAGTGGAATAGGGTGGGGGGGTTGTTAGTGAGTGTAGGGTTAGATGGTAGGGTATTTAAATAGTAGAGTAGGGTGGGGGGTTTTAGTGTAGGGTTAGATGGTAGGGTATTTAAATAGTGGAGTAGGGTGGGGGTTTAGTGAGTGTAGGGTTAGATGGTAGGGTATTTAAATAGTGGAGTAGGGTGAGGGGTTCAGTGAGTGTAGGGTTAGATGGTAGGGTATTTAAATAGTGGAGTAGGGTGAGGGGTTTAGTGAGTGTAGGGTTAGATGGTAGGGTATTTAAATAGTAGAGTAGGGTGAGGGGTTTTAGTGTAGGGTTAGATGGTAGGGTATTTAAATAGTGGAGTAGGGTGAGGGGTTTTAGTGTAGGGTTAGATGGTAGGGTATTTAAATAGTGGAGTAGGGTGGGGGGTTTAGTGTAGGGTTAGATGGTAGGGTATTTAAATAGTGGAGTAGGGTGGGGGGTTTGTAGTGAGTGTAGGGTTAGATGGTAGGGTATTTAAATAGTGGAGTAGGGTGGGGGGTTTAGTGTAGGGTTAGATGGTAGGGTATTTAAATAGTAGAGTAGGGTGGGGGGTTTGTAGTGGGGTTAGATGGTAGGGTATTTAAATAGTGGAGTAGGGTGAGGGGTTTTAGTGTAGGGTTAGATGGTAGGGTATTTAAATAGTGGAGTAGGGTGGGGGGTTTGTAGTGAGTGTAGGGTTAGATGGTAGGGTATTTAAATAGTGGAGTAGGGTGGGGGGTTTAGTGTAGGGTTAGATGGTAGGGTATTTAAATAGTGGAGTAGGGTGGGGGGTTTAGTGTAGGGTTAGATGGTAGGGTATTTAAATAGTAGAGTAGGGTGAGGGGTTTAGTGTAGGGTTAGATGGTAGGGTATTTAAATAGTGGAGTAGGGTCAGGGGTTTTAGTGTAGGGTTAGATGGTAGGGTATTTAAATAGTAGAGTAGGGTGGGGGGTTTGTAGTGGGGTTAGATGGTAGGGTATTTAAATAGTGGAGTAGGGTGAGGGGTTTTAGTGTAGGGTTAGATGGTAGGGTATTTAAATAGTGGAGTAGGGTGGGGGGGTTTAGTGTCGGGTTAGATGGTAGGGTATTTAAATAGTGGAGTAGGGTCAGGGGTTTTAGTGTAGGGTTAGATGGTAGGGTATTTAAATAGTGGAGTAGGGTGGGGGGTTTAGTGTAGGGTTAGATGGTAGGGTATTTAAATAGTGGAGTAGGGTGGGGGGTTTTAGTGTAGGGTTAGATGGTAGATGGTAGGGTATTTAAATAGTGGAGTAGGGTGGGGGGTTTAGTGTAGGGTTAGATGGTAGGGTATTTAAATAGTGGAGTAGGGTGGGGGGTTTTAGTGTAGGGTTAGATGGTAGGGTATTTAAATAGTAGAGTAGGGTGGGGGGTTTTAGTGTAGGGTTAGATGGTAGGGTATTTAAATAGTGGAGTAGGGTCAGGGGTTTTAGTGTAGGGTTAGATGGTAGGGTATTTAAATAGTGGAGTAGGGTCAGGGGTTTTAGTGTAGGGTTAGATGGTAGGTAATTTAAATAGTGGAGTAGGGTCAGGGGTTGTAGTGTAGGGTTAGATGGTAGGGTATTTAAATAGTGGAGTAGGGTGAGGGGTTGTAGTGTAGGGTTAGATGGTAGGGTATTTAAATAGTAGAGTAGGGTGGGGGGTTTTAGTGTAGGGTTAGATGGTAGGGTATTTAAATAGTGGAGTAGGGTCAGGGGTTTTAGTGTAGGGTTAGATGGTAGGGTATTTAAATAGTGGAGTAGGGTCAGGGGTTTTAGTGTAGGGTTAGATGGTAGGTAATTTAAATAGTGGAGTAGGGTCAGGGGTTGTAGTGTAGGGTTAGATGGTAGGGTATTTAAATAGTGGAGTAGGGTGAGGGGTTGTAGTGTAGGGTTAGATGGTAGGGTATTTAAATAGTGGAGTAGGGTGGGGGGGTTTAGTGTAGGGTTAGATGGTAGGGTATTTAAATAGTGGAGTAGGGTGGGGGGTTTTAGTGTAGGGTTAGATGGTAGGGTATTTAAATAGTAGAGTAGGGTGGGGGGTTTTAGTGTAGGGTTAGATGGTAGGGTATTTAAATAGTGGAGTAGGGTGGGGGGGTTTAGTGTAGGGTTAGATGGTAGGGTATTTAAATAGTAGAGTAGGGTGAGGGGTTTTAGTGTAGGGTTAGATGGTAGGGTATTTAAATAGTGGAGTAGGGTGGGGGGTTTTAGTGTAGGGTTAGATGGTAGGGTATTTAAATAGTGGAGTAGGGTGAGGGGTTTTAGTGTAGGGTTAGATGGTAGATGGTAGGGTATTTAAATAGTGGAGTAGGGTGGGGGGTTTAGTGTAGGGTTAGATGGTAGGGTATTTAAATAGTGGAGTAGGGTGGGGGGTTTTAGTGTAGGGTTAGATGGTAGGGTATTTAAATAGTGGAGTAGGGTCAGGGGTTTTAGTGTAGGGTTAGATGGTAGGTAATTTAAATAGTGGAGTAGGGTCAGGGGTTTTAGTGTAGGGTTAGATGGTAGGGTATTTAAATAGTGGAGTAGGGTGGGGGGTTTTAGTGTAGGGTTAGATGGTAGGGTATTTGTTGATTTATTCATGTTAATTTTCAAGCAACGTGGAAGGGAATTATACTCCAGTCTAGTGAGTGGCGGTAATGCAACATTTTTTGGATGCCAACCACCGTTAAACCTCATCGAAGAAGAAGGAGGAGGAGGAGGAGGCTATCAGAAAGACGACCACACCTTCCCATATTGTGAAATCTTGTTGGGGCGGAGTCATTTCAATAGACGGTCAGCCAACACAAGGAAAGTCACCCACAGTACTTGCTGCATGAGCTTGTAACTTGTATTTTAACGAGAAGAGTTATTATTTGACAGAATTTCTCCAGTCGAGGTTGATCCGTATTCCACCGCTGCCAACATGTCGGATTTAGAGAGACTGAAGATGACCGGCGCTGGGAAAGCTATCGCCTTGTTGACAAGTGGTGGAGATGCACAAGGTACGGGATGATTAGGGGAAGGGACAAACATCTGTCCAGCTATTTATCAACTAGGGCTACGTTGTGTTAGTTGCATAATCCCTACAGGTCGTCGGTCATATGTTAACTGCTAGTTATTTGACTTTGATCATGATTTTAAACTACTTTTATTTTACGCGAGTTGTTGACATGGGGTTTTGACAGCTAAAGGAAAGAACGAGGGCTTGATAATGTTATCCAATAAATGTGTTTTCGTGCATTTTGACAGAAATGACTCGTTCCACTTATAATGTTGTAAAAGTCGTAATCTTCTGGTTGTGTGTCTTCATCCGTCGATCGTTTTAATATAATCAGTTTGCAAAATGTTTGTGGAAGCGCTGCTAAAACTGAAGGCGCGCTTGATTGAGATCACTCTGTACGCCGGGTTGGCGGATTTCTTGTTTAGGACTAATATAATGCTGTGAAAAGTGTCAACTCTGGCAACATTTCGCACCGGGCGAGCTAGACAAGCGCATCCCCATTAGCGCATCTACGTCTACGTGTGTGTGTATTGGGCCATACGTGCAGGATATCAGGTAGAAGAGAGGAGGAGCCATTCATTGCATTACCTTTGCATGTTTGATCAGGGACCGTTAAGGTTACAGACTCAGCCTACTACAGAACTAAACAGTGGAGGACCATCCTACTCAGTGAATTTCAGACTCTAACCAACAATGCAATTTTAAGTTAAAAAAAACGTATTAAGTGAACAATCGATAAGTACAAAATTACAAATTGAAAAAGAGTGAAAAGTGAAAAATGACAGTAGCGAGGCTATATACAGTAGCGAGGCTATATACAGTAGCGAGGCTATATACAGTAGAGAGGCTATATACAGTAGAGGCTGTGTACAGTAGAGGGGCTGTGTACAGTAGAGGGGCTGTGTACAGTGGGGAGGCTATATACAGTAGGGAGGCTATATACAGTAGAGAGGTTATATACAGTAGAGAGGCTATATACAGTAGAGAGGCTACAGTAGGGAGGCTATATACAGTAGAGAGGCTATATACAGTAGAGAGGCTATATACAGTAGGGAGGCTATATACAGTAGAGGTTATATACAGTAGAGAGGCTATATACAGTAGGGAGGCTATATACAGTAGAGAGGCTATATACAGTAGAGAGGCTATATACAGTAGAGAGGCTATATACAGTAGGGAGGCTATATACAGTAGAGGTTATATACAGTAGAGGCTATATACAGTAGAGGCTATATACAGTAGGTAGGCTATATACAGTAGGTAGGCTATATACAGTAGAGAGGCTATATACAGTAGGTAGGCTATATACAGTAGAGGCTATATACAGTAGGTAGGCTATATACAGTAGGGAGGCTATATACAGTAGGGAGGCTATATACAGTAGGGAGGCTATATACAGTAGAGGCTATATACAGTAGAGAGGCTATATACAGTAGAGAGGCTATATACAGTAGAGAGGCTATATACAGTAGAGAGGCTATATACAGTAGGGAGGCTATATACAGTAGAGAGGCTGTGTACAGTAGAGGGGCTGTGTACAGTAGAGGGGCTGTATACAGTAGGGAGGCTATATACAGTAGAGAGGTTATATACAGTAGAGAGGCTATATACAGTAGGGAGGCTATATACAGTAGAGGCTATATACAGTAGAGAGGCTATATACAGTAGGGAGGCTATATACAGTAGAGAGGCTATATACAGTAGAGGCTATATACAGTAGAGGCTATATACAGTAGGTAGGCTATATACAGTAGGTAGGCTATATACAGTAGAGAGGCTATATACAGTAGGTAGGCTATATACAGTAGAGGCTATATACAGTAGGTAGGCTATATACAGTAGGGAGGCTATATACAGTAGAGAGGCTATATACAGTAGAGAGGCTATATACAGTAGAGAGGCTATATACAGTAGAGAGGCTATATACAGTAGAGAGGCTATATACAGTAGGGAGGCTATATACAGTAGAGAGGCTATATACAGTAGGGAGGCTATATACAGGCACCGGTTAGTCGGGCTGATTGAGGTAGTATGTACATGTAGATATGGTTAAAGTGACTATGCATATATGATAAACAGAGAGTAGCAGTAGCGTAAAAGAGGGGTTGGGGCGTGGCGGGACACAATGCAGATAGTCTGGGTAGCCATTTGACTACCTGTTCTTGAGTCTTTTGGTTTGGGGTTAAAAACTGTTGAGAAGCCTTTTTGTCCTAGACTTGGCACTCCGGTATCGCTTGCCATGCGGTAGTAGAGAGAACAGTCTACTACTGGAGTGGCTGGGGTCTTTGACAATTTTTAGGGCCTTCCTCTGACACCGCCTGGTATAGAGGTCCTGGAAGCTTGGCCCCAGTGATGTACTGGGCCGTATGCAACCCTCTGTAGTGCCTTGTGGTCGGAGGCCGAGCAGTTGCCATACCAGGCAGTGATGCAACCAGTGCTCTCGGTGTTGCAGCTGTAGAACCTTTTGAGGATTTGAGGACCCATGCCAAATCTTTTCAGTCTCCTGAGGGGGAATAGGCTTTGTCGTGCCCTCTTCACGATTGTCTTGGTGTGTTTGGACCATTCTAGTTTGTTGGTGATGTGGACACCAAGGAACTTGAAGCTCTCAACCTGCCCGCACTACAGCCTCGTCGATGAGAATGGGGGCGTGCTCAGTCCTCTTTTCCTGTAGTCCACAATAATCTCCTTAGTCTTGGTTACATTGAGGGATAGGTTGTTATTCTGGCACCACCCTGCCAGGTCTCTGACTTTCTCCCTATAGGATGTCTCGTTGATGTCGGTGATCAGGCCTATCAAATCAAATGGTTTTTTTGTCACATACACATGGTTAGCAGATGTTAATGCGAGTGTAGCGAAATGCTTGTGCTTCTAGTTCCGACAATGCAGTAATATCCAACAGGTAATCTAACCTAACAATTTCACAACAACTACCTTATACACACAAGTGTAAAGGAATGAATAAGAATATGTATATAAAAAATATATATATATTATTATTCAGCCCCCTTAAGTTAATACTTTGTAGCGCCACCTTTTACTGCGATTACAGCTGTAAGTCGCTTGGGGTATGTCTATCAGTTTTGCACATCGAGAGACTGACATTTTTTCCCATTCCTCCTTGCAAAACAGCTCGAGCTCAGTGAGGTTGGATGGAGAGCATTTGTGAACAGCAGTTTTCAGTTCTTTCCACAGATTCTCGATTGGATTCAGGTCTGGACTTTGACTTGGCCATTCTAACACCTGGATATGTTTATTTTTGAACCATTCCATTGTAGATTTTGCTTTATGTTTTGGATCATTGTCTTGTTGGAAGACAAATCTCTGTCCCAGTCTCAGGTCTTTTGCAGACTCCATCAGGTCTTCCAGAATGGTCCTGTATTTGGCTCCATCCATCTTCCCATCAATTTTAACCATCTTCCCTGTCCCTGCTGAAGAAAAGCAGGCCCAAACCATGATGCTGCCACCACCATGTTTGACAGTGGGGATGGTGTGTTCAGCTGTGTTGCTTTTACGCCAAACATAACATTTTGCATTGTTGCCAAAAAGTTCAATTTTGGTTTCATCTGACCAGAACACCTTCTTCCACATGTTTGGTGTGTCTCCCAGGTGGCTTGTGGCAAACTTTAAACAACACTTTTTATGGATATCTTTAAGAAATGTCTTTCTTCTTGCCACTCTTCCATAAAGGCCAGATTTGTGTAATATACGACTGATTGTTGTCCTATGGACAGAGTCTCCCACCTCAGCTGTAGATCTCTGCAGTTCATCCAGAGTGATCATGGGCCTCTTGGCTGCATCTCTGATCAGTCTTCTCCTTGTATGAGCTGAAAGTTTAGAGGGACGGCCAGGTCTTGGTAGATTTGCAGTGGTCTGATACTCCTTCCATTTCAATATTATCGCTTGCACAGTGCTCCTTGGGATGTTTAAAGCTTGGGAAATCTTTTTGTATCCAAATCCGGCTTTAAACTTCTTCGCAACAGTATCTCGGACCTGCCTGGTGTGTTCCTTGTTCTTCATGATGCTCTCTGTGCTTTTAACGGACCTCTGAGACTATCACAGTGCAGGTGCATTTATACGGAGACTTGATTACACACAGGTGGATTGTATTTATCATCATTAGTCATTTAAGTCAACATTGGATCATTCAGAGATCCTCACTGAACTTCTGGAGAGAGTTTGCTGCACTGAAAGTAAAGGGGCTGAATAATTTTGCACGCCCAATTTTTCAGTTTTTGATTTGTTAAAAAAGTTTGAAATATCCAATAAATGTCGTTCCACTTCATGATTGTGTCCCACTTGTTGTTGATTCTTCACAAAAAAATACAGTTTTATATCTTTATGTTTGAAGCCTGAAATGTGGCAAAAGGTTGCAAAGTTCAAGGGGGCCGAATACTTTCGCGAGGCACTGTATATGAATGAGTGATGGTATAGAACTGCATAGGCAAGATGCAGTGGCTGGTATAGAGTACAGTATTTACATATGAGATGAGTAATGTAGGGTATGTAAACATTATATAAAGTGGCATTGTTTAAAGTGACTAGTGATACATTTATTACATCAATTTTTCCATTATTAAAGTGGCTGGAGTTGAGTCAGTATGTTGGCAGCAGCCACTCAGTTAGTGGTGGCTGTTTAACAGTCTGATGGCCTTGAGATAGAAGCTGTTTTTCAGTCTCTCGGTCCCAGCTTTGATGCACCTGTACTGACCTCACCTTCTGGATGATAGCGGGGCCGGCAGGGTAGCCTAGTGGTTAGAGCATTGGATTAATAACCGAAAGGTTGCAAGTTACCCGAGCTGACAAGGTACAAATCTGTCATTCTGCCCCTGAACAAGGCAGTTAACCCACTGTTCCTAGGCCGTCATTGAAAATAAGAATTTCTTCTTAATCAACTGACTTGCCTAGTTAAATTAACGTAAAATATATATACATATTGTTTTGTAAATAGCGGGGTGAACAGGTTTAGGTGGTTGTTGTCCTTGATGATCTTTTTGGCCTTCCTGTGACATCAGGAGCTGTAGGTGTCCTGGAGGGCAGGTAGTTTGCCCCCGGTGATGCATTGTGCAGACCTCACTACCCTCTGGAGAGCCTTACAGTTGTGGGCAGAGTGGAGAGCCTTACAGTTGTGTTGCAGTACCAGGCTGTGATACGGCCCGACAGGATGCTCTCGATTGTGCATCTGTAAAAGTTTGTGAGTGCTTTTGGTGACAAGCCGCTGCTGCGCCTTCTTCACCACGCTGTCTGCGTGGATGGATCATTTCAATTTGTCCGTGATGTGTACGCTGAGGAACTTAACTTTCTACCCTCTCCACTACTGTCCTGTCGATGTGGATAGGGGGGTGCTCCCTCTGTTGTTTCCTGAAGTCCACGATCATCTCCTTTGTTTTGTTGACGTTGAGTGTGAGGTTATTTTCCTGACGCCATACTCCGAGGGCCCTCACCTCCTCCCTTTAGGCCGTCTCGCCGTTGTTGGTAATCAAGCCTACCACTGTTGTGTCGTCCGCAAACTTGATGATTGAGTTGGAGGCGTGCGTGGCCACGCAGTCGTGGGTGAACAGGGAGTACAGGAGAGGGCTCAGAACGCACCCTTGTGGGGCCCCAGTGTGGGCGGGGTCGAGACCCAGGGTCTCGAGCTACGAGCTTGGAGGGTACTATGGTGTTGAATGCCGAGCTGTAGTCGATGAACAGCATTCTCACATAGGTATTCCTCTTGTCCAGATGGGTTAGGGCAGTGTGCAGTGTGGTTGAGATTGCATCGTCTGTGGATCTATTTGGGCGGTAAGCAAATTGGAGTGGGTCTAGGGTGTCGGGTAAGGTGGAGGTGATATGGTCCTTGACTAGTCTCTCAAAGCACTTCATGATGACGGAAGTGAGTGCTACGGGGCGGTAGTCATTTAGCTCAGTTACCTTAGCTTTCTTGGGAACAGGAACAATGGTGGCCCTCTTGAAGCATGTGGGAACAGCAGACTGGTATAGGGATTGATTGAATATGTCCGTAAACACACCGGCCAGCTGGTCTGCGCATGCTCTGAGGGCGCGGCTGGGGATGCCGTCTGGGCCTGCAGCCTTGCGAGGGTTAACACGTTTAAATGTCTTACTCACCTCGGCTGCAGTGAAGGAGAGTCCGCATGTTTTCGTTGCAGGCCGTGTCAGTGGCACTGTATTGTCCTCAAAGCGGGCAAAAAAGTTATTTAGTCTGCCTGGGAGCAGGACATCCTGGTCCGTGACTGGGCTGGATTTCTTCTTGTAGTCCGTGATTGACTGTAGACCCTGCCACATGCCTCTTGTGTCTGAGCCGTTGAATTGAGATTCTACTTTGTCTCTGTACTGACGCTTAGCTTGTTTGATAGCCTTGCGGAGGGAATAGCTGCACTGTTTGTATTCGGTCATGTTACCAGTCACCTTGCCCTGATTTAAAAGCAGTGGTTCGCGCTTTCAGTTTCACGCGAATGCTGCCATCAATCCACGGTTTCTGGTTAGGGAATGTTTTAATCGTTGCTATGGGAACGACATCTTCAACGCACGTTCTAATGAACTCGCACACCGAATCAGCGTATTCGTCAATATTGTTATCTGACGCATGTCCCAGTCCATGTCCCAGTCCACGTGATGGAAGCAGTCTTGGAGTGTGGAGTCAGCTTGGTCGGACCAGCGTTGGACAGACCTCAGCGTGGGAGCCTCTTGTTTTAGTTTCTGTCTGTAGGCAGGGATCAACAAAATGGAGTCGTGGTCAGCTTTTCCGAAAGGAGGGCGGGGCAGGGCCTTATATGCGTCGCGGAAGTTAGAGTAACAATGATCCAAGGTTTTTCCACCCCTGGTTGCGCAATCGATATGCTGATAAAATGTAGGGAGTCTTGTTTTCAGATTAGCTTTGTTAAAATCCCCAGCTACAATGAATGCAGCCTCCGGATAAATGGATTCCAGTTTGCAAAGAGTCAAATAAAGTTCATTCAGAGCCATCGATGTGTCTGCTTGGGGGGGGGATATATACGGCTGTGATTATAATCGAAGAGAATTCTCTTGGTAGATAATGCGGTCTACATTTGATTGTGAGGAATTCTAAATCAGGTGAACAGAAGGATTTGAGTTCCTGTATGTTTCTTTCATCACACCATGTCTCGTTAGCCAAAAGGCATACGCCCCCGCCCCTCTTCTTACCAGAAAGATGTTTGTTTCTGTCGGCGCGATGCGTGGAGAAACCCGCTGGCTGCACCGCCTCCGATAGCATCTCTCCAGTGAGCCATGTTTCCGTGAAGCAAAGAACGTTACAGTCTCTGATGTCCCTCTGGAATGCTACCCTTGCTCGGATTTCATCAACCTTGTTGTCAAGAGACTGGACATTGGCGAGAAGAATGCTAGGGAGTGGTGCACGATGTGCCCGTCTCCGGAGTCTGACCAGAAGACCGCCTCATTTCCCTCTTTTTTTTTGAGTCGTTTTTTTGGTTCGCTGCATGGGATCCATTCCGTTGTCCTGGGAGAAAGGCAAAACACAGGATCCGCGTCGCGAAAAACATATTCTTGGTCGTACTGATGGTGAGTTGACGCTGATCTTATATTCAGTAGTTCTTCTCGACTGTATGTAATGAAACCTAAGATGACCTGGGGTACTAATGTAAGAAATAACACGTAAAAAAACAAAACACTGCATAGTTTCCTAGGAACGCGAAGCGAGGCGGCCATCTCTGTAGTGTCGTCAGCAAACTTGATGATTGAGTTGGAGGCTTATATGGCCATGCAGTCGTGGGTGAACAGGGAGAACAGGAGAGGGCTCAGAACGCACCCTTGTGGGGCCCCAGTGTTGAGGATCAGCGGGGTGGAGATGTTGTTACCCACCCTCACCACCAGGGGGCGGCCCGTCAGGAAGTCCAGGACCCAGTTGCACAGGGCGGGGTCAAGACCCAGGGTCTCGAGCTTGATGACGAGTTTGGAGGGTACTATGGTGTTAAATGCTTAGCTGTAGATGATGAACAGCATTCTCACATAGGTATTCCTCTTGTCCAGGTGGGATAGGGCAGTGTGCGTCATCTGTGGAACTATTGGGGCGGTAAGCAAATTGGAGTGGGTCTAGGGTGTCAGATAGGGTGGAGGTGATATGGTCCTTGACTAGTCTCTCAAAGCACTTCACGATGACGGAGGTGAGTGCTACGGGGCGGGGCGATAGTCATTTAGCTCATTTACTTTAGCTTTCTTGGGAACAGGAACAATGGTGGCCCTCTTGAAGTATGTGGGAACAGCAGACTGGGATAAGGATTGATTGAATATGTCCGTAAACACACCAGCCAGCTGGTCTGCGCATGCTCTGAGGATGCGGCTAGGGATGCCGTCTGGGCCTGCAGCCTTGCGAGGGTTGACACATTTAAATGTTATGCTCACGTCGGCTGCAGGGAAGGAGAGCCCGCAGGTTTTGTAGCGGGCCGTGTCAGTGGTACTGTATTGTCCTCAAAGCGAGCAAAGAAGTTGTTTAGTCTGTCCGTATGCAAGACATCCTGTCCGCAACGGGGCTGGTTTTCTTTTTGTAATCCGTGATTGACTGTAGACCCTGCCACATACCTCTTGTGTCTGAGCCGTTGGATTGCGACTCTACTTTGTCTCTATACTGCCGCTTAGCTTGTTTCATTGCCTTGCGGAGGGAATAGCTACACTGTTTGTATTCAGTCATGTTTCTGGTCACATTGCCCTGATTAAAAGCAGTGGTTTGCGCTTTAGTTTTGCACACTGTTGTGTCGTCTGCAAACTTAATGATGGTGTTGGAGTCGTGCGTGGCCATGCATTCATGGATGAACAGGGAGTACAGGAGGGGACTGAGCACGCACCCTGAGGGGCACCAGTGATGAGAACCACTGTGGCAGATGTGTTGCTACCTACCCTCACCACCTGGGGGCGGCCCGTCAGGAAGTCCAGGATCCAGTTGCAGAGGGAGGTATTTAGTCCCAGGATCCTTAGCTTAGTGATGAGCTTTGGTGTTGAACGCTGAGCTGTAGTCAATGAATAGCAATCTCACATAGGTGTTCCTTTTGTCCAGGTGGGAAAGGGCAGTGTGGAGTGCAATAGAGATTGCATCATCTGTGGATCTGTTTGGGCGGTATGCAAATTGGAGTGGGTCTAAGGTTTCTGGGATAATGGTTTTGATGTGAGCCATTACCAGCCTCTCAAAGCACTTCATGGCTACGGATGTGAGTTAGGCAGGTTGCCTTAGTGAGTTAGTGAAACCTTAAAGTTAGCCTTTTTAGATTAAACTATACTAAATATGTTAATGTCAACAAATAACTGTTTTGCAGTGAAGACAGCACTCTCTGTAGCTGGAGGACAGCTATTTTCCGTCCTCCTGTGGGTACATTGACTTCAATACAAAACCTAGGAGCCTCATGTTTCTCAACCCCTTCCATAGACTTACACAGTAATTATAACAACTTCCGGAGGACATCCTTCAACCTATCAGATTTCTTGCAGCATGAACTGACATGTTGTCCACCCAATCAAAAGATCACAGAATGAATCTAGTACTGAAAGAATAAACTACAGCTAGCTAGCACTGCAGTGTATATAACAGGTAGTAGTTGACTCAGAGAGAGAGCGAGAGACAATAGTTGAACAGTTTTTAACAAGGAGAAGCAGCAGAAAGAGAGCAAGAGAGAGCTAGCTATATTTTGTAGAGGTTGACCGATTATGATTTTTCAACGCCGATACCGATACTGATTATTGGAGGACCAAAAAAAGCTGATTAATCGGCCGATATTTTTTAAAATGTATTTATTTGTAATAATGACAATTGCAACATAAACCAAAAGTGGTCATTCAGTTCACTTCATATAATACATCAATAAAATCTATGTAGTCTCACATAAATAATGAAACATGTTCCATTTGGTTTAAATAATGCAAAAACACAGTGTTGGAGAAGAAAGTTAAAGTGCAATATGTGCCATGTAAAAAAGCTAACGTTTAAGTTCCTTGCTTAGAACATGAGAACATATGAAAGCTGGTGGTTCCTTTTAACATGAGTCTTCAATATTCCCAGGTAAGAAGTTTTAGGTTGTTGTTATTATAAGACTGTTTCTCTCTATACCATTTGTATTTCATATACCTTTGACTATTGGATGTCCTTATAGGCACTTTAGTATTGCCAGTGTAACAGTATAGCTTCCGTCCCTCTCCTCGCCCCTACCTGGGCTCGAACCAGGAACACATCGACAACAGCTACCCTCGAAGCATCGTTACCCATCGCTCCACAAAAGCCGCGGCCCTTGGTCTCAGAGCGAGTGACGTCACCGATTGAAACGCTATTAGCGCGCACCACCGCTAACTAGCTACGGAGTTGATAGGCTTGAAGTCATAAACAGCTCAATGCTTGAAGCACAGTGAAGAGCTGCTGGCAAACGCACAAAAGTGCTGTTTGAATGAATGCTTACGAGCCTGCTGCTGCCTACCACCGCTCAATCAGACTGCTCTATCAAATATCAAATCATAGACTTAATTATAACATAATAACACACAGAAATACAAGCCTTGGGTCATTAATATGGTCGAATCCGGAAACTATCATCTCGAAAACAATACATTTATTCTTTCAGTGAAATACGGCATCCATATTTTATCTAACGGGTGGCATCCTTTAGTCTAAATATTCCTGTTACATTGCACAACCTTCAATGTTATGTCATAATTACGTAAAATTCTGGCAAATTAGTTTGCAACGAGCCAGGCGGCCCAAACTGTTGCATATACCCTAACTGTGCGTGCAATGAACGCAAGAGAAGTGACACAATTTCCCTAGTTAAAGAAATTCATGTTAGCAGGCAATATTAACTAAATATGCATGTTTAAAAATATATACTTGAGTATTGATTTTAAGAAAGGTGTTGATGTTTATGGCTAGGTACACATTGGTGCAACGACAGTGTTTTTTTCACGAATGCGCTTGTTAAATCACCCGTTTGGCGAAGTAGGCTGTGATTCAATGATAAATTAACAGGCACCGCAAGCTAGATCAACTAGTAATATCATCAACCATGTGTAGTTAACTAGTGATTATGTTAAGATTGATGGTTTTTTTATAAGATAAGTTTAATGCTAGCTAGCACCTTACCTTGGCTCCTTGCTGCACTCGCATTACCGGTAGTCAGCCTGCCACGCAGTCTCCTCGTCGAGTGCAATGTAATCGGTCATAATCGGTGTCCAAAAATGCCGATTACCGATTTGTTATGAAAACTTGAAATCGGCCCTAATTAATCGGCCATTCCGATTAATCGGTCGACCTATAATATTTTGTTTAATTTTTTTTCACTTTCACACTAGCTTGTCATTGACGTCACCTGACCTGGGCTTTCGGGGGTTTTAGGCTCCGAGTATTCTGCCCTGCTGGGATGGTGTAAAACAAACTAGGCTACACTGCAATACTCCAAACATGAGCCCCGGACTGCTCTGCCTTTTTAATGCTGCCTAAAACCAGCAGTTCTGTAAAAGGTGGGACTTTAGGAAGCCGTCGAAATGGTTTCCCAGAGTCATTTTTGATTCATACAAAGAAATTATATTCCGGCGCGCATTGGGGTGACTGCTCATTCCCTGAGGGCGAGAGTGCCAAGATGAGAAGGACGGAGGTAAACTTGGTTAGCTTGCTATTACTATAGAACATTTTGTTAGCACATGATGATATAATTCAGAGTTATTGACCTCACAGTAAGCCAGATGTAATTTAGTTATTGACCTCACAGTAAGCCAGATGTAATTGAGTTATTGACCTCACAGTAAGCCAGATGTAAATGAGTTATTGACCTCACAGTAAGCCAGATGTAAATGAGTTATTGACCTCACAGTAAGCCAGATGTAATTGAGTTATTGACCTCACAGTAAGCCAGATGTAATTGAGTTATTGACCTCACAGTAAGCCAGATGTAATTCAGAGTTATTGACCTCACAGTAAGCCAGATGTAATTCAGAGTTATTGACCTCACAGTAAGCCAGATGTAATTCAGAGTTATTGACCTCACAGTAAGCCATATGTAATTGAGTTATTGACCTCACAGTAAGCCAGATTCCAGTAACTTACATTTCAACATGTTGACTCAAAAGCTGCACTGACAGATAATGTCATCGTAAATAAGAATTTGTTCTTAACTGACTTGCGTAGTTAAATAAAAGGTTAATACAATATTTTTTTAAATGACGAGTATAGACATTTTTTATGAGCATGGCCTCATTACTGGCCCAACGCTCTGACCACCGGGCTACCTGCACCCCGATATTAAACAATATATGATCAAAGAAATATATAGTATGACAGATGTATTTGTTATTGCAGTTTGTAATCTGACCCTCTGATATCCAGGAATGAATGCAGCTGTCCGCGCTGTGACCCGGATGGGGATATTTGTTGGAGCCAAGATGTATCTCGTATATGAGGTACTATTATCCAATCACCATCTATTTTACAACACACCAGTTTTAAAACACATCGTTCATTACCCTGTGTCTTACAGTTAGCTTGTGTCTTACAGTTAGTTAGCCTGTATCTTACAGTTAGCCTGTATCTTATAGTTAGCCTGTATCTTACAGTTAGTTAGCCTGCATCTTACAGTTAGTTAGCCTGCATCTTACAGTTAGTTAGCCTGTGTCTTACAGTTAGTTAGCTTGTATCTTAGTTAGTTAGCCTGTATCTTACAGTTAGTTAGCCTGCATCTTAGTTAGTTAGCCTGCGTCTTACAGTTAGTTAGCCTGCGTCTTACAGTTAGTTAGCCTGTATCTTACAGTTAGTTAGCCTGTATCTTACAGTTAGTTAGCCTGTGTCTTACAGTTAGTTAGCCTGTATCTTACAGTTAGTTAGCCTGCATCTTACAGTTAGTTAGCCTGCGTCTTACAGTTAGTTAGCCTGTATCTTACAGTTAGTTAGCCTGTATCTTACAGTTAGTTAGCCTGTGTCTTACAGTTAGTTAGCCTGTGTCTTACAGTTAGTTAGCCTGTGTCTTACAGTTAGTTAGCCTGTGTCTTAGGATGTTATCCTCCATCATGACCAGTATTGATCTGATTGATTGAACGATGTGATTGATATTTTCCTCTCAGGGCTACCAGGGTCTGGTGGATGGAGGGGACAACATCAAGCTGGCCCACTGGCAGAGTGTCACCAACATCATACAGCAGGTAACAGTGACCTAGCTACTCTGAAAGAGAAGCCTAAACTCAACTGGTGTCAGGAGTCATGATCAGAGCCGTTTTACATGGGATGGTCAACAGACCGGGACCAGAAGTCAGCTCTGGCATTTCTACCACACTGGACCATTTTCTTCCTTGAGGCCCCCATTATTTGCCAGATCATTAGAATTGTGCTAAAATAAACAATACCCAATAGGAAAAATAATAATTCCCGCCCAACTGGCACTTGTCTGAAATGCCAGATTTTCTGCATTTTCAAAATTTTAACCTTTATTTAACCAGGCAAAACCCATTGGGGCGGCAGGTAGCCTAATGGTTAGAGCGTTGGATTTGTAACCAAAAGGTTGTCAGATCGAATCCCCGAGCTGACAAGGTACAAATCTGTCATTCTGCCCCTGAACAGGCAGTTAACCCACTGTTCCTAGGCAGTCATTGAACATGTGAATTTGTTCTTAACTGACTTGCCTAGTTAAATAAAAATTTAAAAAAAATTTAGGTTAAAAACCTATTTTTCGAGGGCGACCTGGCATAAAGGGGAAATAGCAGCATGTCCAGTACACCCCTAGCCTGTCATGGTGAGGAAGGGATGAATATTTGAATTGATCACCTACTGTGTCAGCGGGTCAAGATGATGAACTGTGTCTCTTTCTCTGATCGTCATAACATGTCTCTTCAGCATCTGTTTTGCTTTAACTCTTTCTCTCCATATACAGTGAGGTCCAGAAGTATTGGGACAGTAACCACGTGTCTAGTTTTCACGAGAGTAAAGTCGTATCGTATAAATACAAAAATCACGAAAGCTGTGATAATTTGTTCATTCGACATGATGCTATCTTTAAGACTCAGTAACATTTAATTATGTGAAAAGGGATGGTGGAAAAGCCTTTATGTGCAAATATTGATATAATAACCATCATATGGAAGGTAAAGTTGTGTGGTCCTCCCACTACGAATCTGGAAACCATGTAGTTTATTAGGCTACAGATGAAATAACTGATGAACTTCACAGGGTGGTGATAGTGCACAGTGATGAGCTTGATGAACTTCACAGGGTGGTGATAATGCACAGTGATGAGCTTGATGAACTTCACAGGGTGGTGATAGTGCACAGTGATGGGCTTGATGAACTTCACAGGGTGGTGAAAGAGTACAGTGATGGGCTTGATGAACTTCACAGGGTGGTGATAGTGCACAGTGATGGGCTTGATGAACTTCACAGGGTGGTGAAAGAGCACAGTGATGGGCTTGATAAACTTCACAGGGTGGTGATAGTGCACAGTGATGGGCTTGATGCTCCTTTCCAATAAATATTGAGGGTCTTATAGTGGTGACATGATGAAATGTACACTGGGTACCAGTACTGAGTCGTTGTGCAGGGGTACCACGTAGTTGAGGTAGATATGTACACATACACTGAGTGTACAAAACATTAGGAACACCTTCCTAATATTGAGTTGCAACCCCTTTTGCACTCAGAACAGCCTCAATTTGTCAGGGCATGTACTCTACAAGGTGTTGAAAGCGTTCCACAGGGATGTTGACTCCAATTCTTACCCACAGTTGTGTCAAGTTGGCTGGATGACCTTTGGGTGATGGATTATTCTTGGTTCACACGGGAAACTGTCCAGCAGCGTTGCAGGTCTAGACACACTCAAAACGGCCATTCAGAGGCCTGGCCCCTACTACCATACCCTGTTCAAAAACACAAATCTTTAGTCTTGCCCACTCACCCTCTGAATGGCACACATACACAATCCATGTCTCAAGGCTTAAACATCCTTCTTTAACCTGTCTCCTCCTCTTCATCTACAATGATTGAAATGGATTTAACAAGTAACATCAATAAGGGATCATTGCTTTCACCTGGATTCACCTGGTCAGTCTGTCATGAAAGAGCAGGTGTTCCTAATGTTTTGTACACTCAGTTTAGGTAGGGCTAAAGTGACTAGGCAACAGGATTGATAATAAACAGTAGCAGCTGCATATGTGATGAGTCAAAGAGATAGTCCAGGTTGCTATTGGTTAGATCTAATATATTTGTCACGCGCTGAATACGACAGGTGTTTGGTATTTTATTAGGATCCCTATTAGCTGTTGCAAAAGCAGTAGCTACTCTTCCTGGGTTCCACACAGAACATGAAACATAATACAGAATGACATAATACAGAACATTAACAGACAAGAACAGCTCAAGGACAGAACTACATTAATTTAAAAAATGAATAAAATAAGGCACACGTAGCCTACATATCAATACATACACACAAACTATCTGGGTCCAACATGGGAGAGGCGTTGTGCCGTGAGGTGTTGCTTTATCTGTTTTTTGAAACCAGGTTTGCTGTTTATTTTAGCAATATGACATGGAACGTAGTACGGGCTCGATATAATACTGTACGCTTTCTTGAATTTGTTCAGGATTTGGGGACTGTGGGAAGGGGGAGGGTAAAATTAAGTGATGCAGTCAGCCTCAACTCTTAGCCAAGAGAGACTGGCATGCATAGTATTTATATCAGCCCTCTGATTACAATGAAGAGCAAGACGTGTCGCTCTGTTCTGGACCAGCTGCAGCTTAACTAGGTCTTTCCCTGCAGCACTGGACCACATGACTGGACAATAATCAAGATTAGACAACACTAGAGCCTGCAGGACTTGCTTTGTGGAGTGTGGTGTCAAAAAAGCAGAGCATCTCTTCATTACGGCCAGACCTCTCCCCATCTTTACAACCATGAAATCTATATGTTTTGACCATGACAGTTGACAATCTAAGGTAACGCCAAGTAATTTAGTCTCCTCAACTTGTTCAATAGCCACACCATTCATTACTAGATTCAGCTGAAGTCTAAAACTTAGGGAATGATTTGTACCAAATACAATGCTCTTAGTTTTAGAGATGTTCAGGACCAGTTTATTGCTGGCCACCCATTCCAAAACAGACTGCAACTCTTTAAGGGTTTCAGTGACTTCATTAGCTGTGGTTGCTGATGTGTATATGGTTGAATCATCACATGCTTTGTTTAATGCCAGTGACAGGTCATTGGTAAAAATAGAAAAGAGTAGAGGGCCTAGAGAGCTGCCCTGCGGTACACCATACTTTACATGTTACATATTAGAGAAACTTCCATTAAAGAAAACCTTTTGAGTTCTATCTGATAGATGGCTCTGGATACACTATATGGCAGAGGTTGAAAAGCCATAACACATACTTTACGTTTTCTCAACAACTGGCTGTGGTCAATAATATCAAAGGCTGCACTGAAATCTAACAGTACAGCTCCCACAATCTTCTTATTATCAATTTCTTTCAACCAATCATCAGTTATTTTTGTCAGTGCAGCACATATTGAGTGCCCTTCTCTATAAGCATGCTGAAAGTATGAAAGTAAATTTGTTTACAGAGAAATAGCATTGTATTTGGTCAAACACCATTTTTGCTAAGAGCTGGCAGCAAGCTGATAGGTCTGCTGTTAGAACCAGTAAAGGCCACTTTACCACTCTTGCGAATAGCAGAATTACTTTGGCTTCCCTCCAGGCCTGAGGACTAGTGATGCACTGATATGACCTTTTTTGGCCGATACCGATATCCAATATTTTCCTTACCAAAAAGATACCGATTAGCGATATTGAAAATTAGCTGCCTGTTAGTACAGTTAAATAGTTAGACCGCTGCGTCCGTGTGTGTTTTAAGGCATCACAGTGATAGGAATTCCTGGGGAACCCTTAATCCTTCCTGGGGTCCACACAGAACATGAAACATAATACATAACTTTAATAGACAGGAACAGTTCAAGGACAGAACGATATCAATTAAAAATGAATAAAATAAGGCACATGTAGCCTACATATCAATACATACACACAAACTATCTGGGTCCAATAGGGGAGAGGCGTTGTGCCGTGAGGTGTTGCTTTATCTGTTTTTTGAAACCAGGTTTGCTGTTTATTTCAGCAATATGAGATGGAATGTAGTCATGTGTGAACTGGGAGTACAGGAGGGGACTGAGCACGCACCCCTGAGGGGCCCCTGTGTTGAGGATCAACGTGGCGGATGTGTTGTTACCTACTCTTGCCACCTGGGGGCGGCCCGTCAGGAAGCATCCAGTTGCAGAGGGAGGTGTTTAGTCCCAGGGTCCTTAGCTTAGTGATGATCTTTTTGGGTAATATGGTGTTGAACGCTGAGCTTTTGTCAATGAACAGAATTCTCACATAGCTGTTCCTTTTGTCCAGGTGGGAAAGGGCAGTGTGGAGTGCGATTGAGATTACGTCATCTGTGGATCTGTTGGGGTGGTATGCGTTTTGGAGTGGGTCTAGGGTTTCTGGCATGATGTTGATGTGAGCCATGACTAGCCTTTCAAATAACTTCATGGCTACAGACATGAGTGCTATTTAATCCTAGAAAATTCCCTGTTTTAGGTCAGTTAGGATAACCACTTTATTTTACGAATGTGAAATGTCAGAATAATAGTAGAGAATTATTTATTTCAGCTTTAATTTCTTTCATCACATTCCCAGTGGGTCAGAAGTTTACATACACTCAATTAGTATTTGGTAGCATTGCCTTTAAATTGTTTAACTTGGGTCAAACGTTTCGGGTACCCTTCCACAAGCTTCCCACAATAAGTTGGGTGAATTTTGGCCCCTTCATCCTGACAGAGCTGGTGTAACTGAGTCAGGTTTGTAGGCCTCCTTGCTCGCACACGCTTTTTTCAGTTCTGCCCACAAACGTTCTATATGATTGAGGTCTGGGCTTTGTGATGACCACTCCAATACCTTGACTTTGTTGTCCTTAAGCCATTTCGCCACAACCTTGGAAGTATGCTTGGGGTCATTGTCCATTTGGAAGACCCATTTGCGACCAAGCTTTAACTTCCAGACTGATGTCTTGAGATGTTGCTTCAATATATCCACATAATTCTTCTACCTCATGAAGCCATCTATTTTGTGAAGTGCACCAGTCCATCCTGCAGCAAAGCACTCCCACATTTTGATGCTGCCACCATCGTGCTTCACGGTTGGGATGGTGTTCTTCTGCTTGCAAACCTCCCCCTTTTTCCTCCAAACATAACGATGGTCATTATGGCCAAACAGTTATATTTTTGTTTCATCAGACCAGAGGACATTTCTCCAAAACGTACGATCTTTGTCCCCATGTGCAGTTGCAAACCGTAATCTGGCTTTTTTATGGTGGATTTGGAGCAGGGGCTTCTTCCTTGCTAAGCAGCCTTTCAGGTTATGTCGAATCGTTTTACTGTGGATATAGATACTTTTGTACCTGTTTCCTCCAGCATCTTCACAATCCTTTGCTGCTGTTCTGGGATTGATTTGCACTTTTCGCACCAAAGTACGTTCATCTCTAGGAGACAGAACACGTCTCCTTCCTGAGTGGTATGACGGCTGCGTGGTCCCATGGTGTTTATACTTCCGTACTATTGATTGTACAGATGAACGTGGTACATTCAGACGTTTGGAAATTGCTACCAAGGATGAACCAGACTTTTGCTTTTTTTGTCCGCCTTTCATTTACTTTTTTTCCCGAAAGCCAATTGCCAGCTAACGGAAAGGCTGCAGCCTATTGGCTCTGCTGCCAGACCTATTTGCCATTGCTTTTGCCTCATCCTTTTCAACCATACACATTTTTATGGATTTAAGTTTTTACAGTAATTTTTTTAATGTGTGAATGCTTATTAGTAACTGGAATAAGCAATTTCTTAAATGCTATAATTGCAGTGTCGGGTTGTGTCCCATTATACACCACAGTCCAGAAAATATTATTTACATCTTCAACATATGAATCACTATGTAAGTTACTGTTTTTGCAGTACGTTTGCCAATCAGTTGGGCTGCCAGACTTATTTGCCATTCCTTTTGCCTCATCCCTCTCAACCATACAATGTTTCAATTCCTCATCAACCCACAGGGATTTAACTGTTTTTACAGTCATTTTCTTAATGGGTAATTAGTAACTGGAATAAGTTGTTTCTTAAATGTGTCAAGTGCAGCGTCTGGTTGCTCCTCATTACACACCACAGACCAGCAGCGTCTGGTTGCTCCTCATTACACACCACAGACCAGCAGCGTCTGGTTGCTCCTCATTACACACCACAGACCAGCAGCGTCTGGTTGCTCCTCATTACACACCACAGACCAGCAGCGTCTGGTTGCTCCTCATTACACACCACGAACCAACAAATATTATTTACATCTTCAACATAGGAATCAGTACAAAACGTCTTGTATGACCTCTTATACACCTATAAGAGCCTTTGGAACTTTGGTTTACCTTGATATGGCTACTATAGCTAATTTCTGTAGCATTAGTAAAGATGTGATCAATACATGTTGATAATCTCATTCCTGTGCTGTTTGTAACTACCCTGGTAGGTTGACTGAAAACATGAACCAGGTTGCATCCACTGGTTACATGTTCTATATTTTTCTTGAGTGGACACCTTAATGAATGCCAGTCAATATAGGTCACCCAGAAAATATACCTCTCTAATGATATCACATACATTATCAAGCATTTCACACATTATCCATATTTACTTGGTGGTCTAAAGCAATTTCCCACAAGGCTTTAGGTGAAGCAGGAGAACCTGTAGACATGTTACTAAAACAGCATTTGACATGAGATCCTCTAAACTTTACGGGAATATGAATCTGAATATAAACAGCAACACCACCCCCATTGGCATTCCTTTTCTGTAGATGTTGTAACCATGTATTGCTATCGTGAAGGGTGTTATCTCAGTGTGTTTCAGAGATAGTCACTTTATGAATGTTATCTGTTGCTAGCAAGTTATTGATTTCTTGAGCCTTGTTTCTACAAGTTGTTACAGTGCCTTCTGACGGTATTTACTCTGCTTGACTTTTTCCACATTTTGTTGTTACAAAGTGGGATTTAAATTGACTTAATTGTCATTTTTTATCAACGATTCACACAAAATATTCTGTAATGTCAAAGTGGAAGAAAAATTTGAACATTTGTTAAGAATTAATGAAAAATAAATCTGTGTGTGTGTACTGTATCTTGATTAGATAAGTATTCAACCCTCTGAGTCAATACAGGTTAGAGTCACCTTTGGCCACGATTTACAGCTGTGAGTCTTTCTGCGTAGAGCTTTCCACGCCAGGATTGTGCAACATTTGCCCATTATTATTTTCAAAATTCTTCCAAGCTCTGTCAAATTGGTTGTTTGTCATTGCTAGACACGTTGACGTCATTGATTTTCAATCAGATCTGAACTGTAACTCTGCCACTCAGGAACATTCACTCTTCTTCGTATGCAACTCCAGTGGAGATTTGGCCTTGTGTTTTAGATTATTGTCCTGCTGAAACGTGAATTTCTCTCCCAGTGTCTGGTGGAAAGCAGACTGAACCAGATTTTCCTCTAGGATTTTGCATGTGCTTAGCTTAGCTCTATTCAGTTTCTTTTTTATCCTGAAAAACTCCTAAGTCCTTAACAATTACAAGCATGCCCATAACATGCTGCACCACAATGCTTGAAAATATAGAGAGTACTCAATAATGTGTTGTATTGGATTTGCCCCAAACATACCACTTTGTATTCGGGACAAAAAAATGAATTGCTTAGCCATTGTTTTTGCAGTATTACTTTAGTGCCTTGTTGCAAACGAGATGCATGTTTAGGAATATGTTTGTTCTGTACACGCTTCGTTTTCACTCTATCAGTCATATTAGTATTGTGGGACCCTACACCCCAACCCGATCACTCTGTTCTGCCACCTCAGGTCTCCCACCCCTATGAGAGGGCAGCTCCTGCTCAGCCCAGTCCAAGATCTTGTTTTTCCTGGGACCCCAATGTTGAAGCTAGCTTTTCCTAAAGCTAGGACAGCAGAGTTATTGCCCTTCTACCCCCTGAAGCTAGGACAGCAGAGTCCCTGTCCATCTTCCCCCCTGAAGCTAGGACAGCAGAGTCCCTGTCCATCTTCCCCCCTGAAGCTAGGACAGCAGAGTTCCTGCCCATCTTTCCCCTGAAGCTAGGACAGCAGAGTTCCTGCCCTTCTTCCCCCTGAAGCTAGGACAGCAGAGTTCCTGCCCTTCTTCCCCCTGAAGCTAGGACAGCAGAGTTCCTGCCCTTCCCCCTGAAGCTAGGACAGCAGAGTTCCTGCCCTTCTTCCCCCTGAAGCTAGGACAGCAGAGTTGTTCCTGCCCTTCTTCCCCCTGAAGATAGGACAGCAGAGTTGTTCCTGCCCTTCTTCCCCCTGAAGCTAGGACAGCAGAGTTGTTCCTGCCCTTCTTCCCCCTGAAGCTAGGACAGCAGAGTTGTTCCTGCCCATCTTTCCCCTGAAGCTAGGACAGCAGAATGTAAGTCTCTCTGGATAAGTGTGTCTGCTAAATGACTCACTAACTGTAAGTCTGTCTGGATAAGAACAGAACGTCTGCTAAATGACTCACTAACTGTAAGTCTGTCTTGATAAGAACGTCTGCTAAATGACTCACTAACTGTCAGTCTGTCTGGATAAGAACGTCTGCTAAATGACTCACTAACTGTCAGTCTGTCTGGATAAGAACGTCTGCTACATGACTCACTAACTGTCAGTCTGTCTGGATAAGAACGTCTGCTAAATGACTGACATGTAAATGTACTAAATGGAGTAACTACCATGTTGTTGATCCTTCCTCAGTTTTCTATTACGGCCATTAAACCCTGGAACTGTTTTAAAGTCACCATTGGCCTCATGTTTTAGCCATCTACCAATAGGTGCCCTCTTTGCGAGGCCTTGGAAAACCTCCCTGGTCTTTGTGTTTGAATTTCACGTTGCAATCATGTTTAACATTATTATTGCATACAGAGTGAGTCCACGAAAATAATTATATGACTTGTTAAGCACAGTTTTCCTGTGCTCGTGCTCGAGGATAGCACAGGTGTTTTTCCCAAGGAACCAAGATGTTTCTTACCATAGAGCTACCGATGCTGACAGCTGGTGAAATGCCTGGGGAGGTCTGAATGTTTTGTTTTGTCTCAAGTGGAGACCTTTGAGGACTGAGGGGAGGTGTGGCCCGATGGAACCGAGCCAGCCATAGATTTCATCGTGGCTGAGGAAGGCGCCGGAGTCTCAGACACTATACGGTCTGAAGATCTGAACCCGAAGGAGAATCCCCTGGGTTGGAAATAGGGTATAGGATGAATGCGCGGCATCCTCAGAGGGTGGAAAAACTGATGTCTGGATTCCCAAAGCCAAAGAATCACAATCAGTTCCACATTGACCGCTGCCTCCAGCAGATGACGTTGTTCCATTGCTGGATAGAAATCTGTAGGTCCTCTAGTAGGCATCCAGTAGGTCCTCTAGAAGCGTCAGTCCATTTTCCACAGGCGGGGGAGACTTTCCCGGTGAGAGGTCCCTGTGAAGCACTGGTCAGTCGGTCAAAGAGTGGTAACAGGGCAGGGAAACTCTCAGCATATCAGAACTACGTTCAGCCTGAGGTGTAGAGAAGGAGAAGGTAGGTGGCCGTGGTTTCCCCAGCAAGTTGTGGAAAGCTGCGATTTGCTTTCTTAGGGTAGAAAGCTCAGTCCAATCGATAGTCCTCCTCAAGTAGGTCGTTGTTGCATTGAAAATCCGGTTGGTCCACAGTGTCCCGGAAAATAGCATAGCAAACACAACTCCTAGAACTCAGGAAGCATTCGCCTCCATGAGAAGAGGCAGTCCCAAATCGGGAAAATCCAAGCAGCTATCTTATTTTTATTTAACCAGGTAGGCCAGTTGAGAACAAGTTCTCATTTACAACTGCGACCTGGCCAAGATAAAGCAAAGCAGTGCGACAAAAAAAACATATTTGTTAGCTTGATGGCTAGCAGCTCTTTGAAAGTGTCAGCTCTAGCCTTTAGCTCAGTGCGGACTTTGCCTGTAATCCATAGCTTCTGGTTGGGATATGTACGTACGGTCACTGTGGGCATGACGTCATCTATGCACTTTTTAATGAAGCCGGTGACTGATGTGGTACACTAGTCAATGATATTGAATGAATCCTGGAACATATTCCAGTCTTTGCTAGCGAAGCAGTCCTGTAGCTCAGCATCCACTTTATCGGAACACCTCTGAATTGAGCAAGTCACTAATACTTCCTGTTTGAGTTTTTTTCTTTTTAGCAGGAAGCATGAGGATAGAGTTATGGTCGGATTTGCCAAGTAGAAGGTGAGGGAGGGCTTTGTATGTGTGGACTAAAGGTGATCTATGGTTGTTTTTTCACCTCTAGTTGCACAGGTGATATGAAAATCACCAGCCACTATGGGTGCCGCCACAGGATGTGCATTTTCTTGTTTGTGTGAATATGGAACCAAATACTACACTTTTTACTGCTTTAATACACACATTGTGAATTTGTCCAAATACTTTTGGTTCCCTAAAATGGGGAGGACTATGTACAAAAAGTGCTTTAATTTCTAAACGGTTCACCTGACATGGATTAAAATATTCTCAAATTAAAGCTGGCACTTTAACCTTTCATTTCAAATCCAAAGTGTTGGAGTACAGAGCCAAAACAACAACAAAAATTGTCACTGTCCCAATACTGTTGGAGCTCACTATCTCTTCTCTGTTCTCTCCCTCCCTGCCAGTCTAGTTCTGCAGATGGTAAGTTCTTTCTGTGTGTGGTGCTGGAGCCTATATCATCAGTCTCTCGTCAGTAGATAAATAGCATCTTATGTTCTAGTGTATTTTTATACTCTTATCAATGTTTTAAAGCAGTCTAATTTAGTGTTTTTTTTGTGTGTGTGTTTGTATTGTTGAATGTTATACAAACGGGGGGTTCTGATCCTGAATGCTGATTGGTTAAAACTGCATTTCAGTCGGTCTCTATTCCACAAGTTACCACCGGCTAAATCTATGACGTTGAAATGCCTATTTACTCTGTTCCATCTGACTGCGCATTCCACTGTCTCATCAGCCCAGCCAGGCAATTTATACAACTTGAAACAGATCTCCACTATAAAAAGCGTCTTGACATTATCTCACATTACTTTTCGCCTAACATTTTGTTTTCAAAAGCGGAGATTTGTTTAAACCTTGCTGTCTGTCTCTCCGACGTATCCCACTTCTGACATATGTTCAAATGGGCTCCCGAGTGACACAGCGGTCTAAGGCACTGTATCTCAGTGCTAGAGACGTCACTACAGACCTTGGTTCGATTCCAGGCTGTATCACAACCGGCCGTGATCGGGAGTCCCATAGGTCAGCGCACATTTGGCCCAGCGTCGTACAGCTTTGGCCTGGGTAGGCCGTCATTGTAAATAAGAATTTGTTCTTAACTGACTTGCCCAATTAAATAAATGTTAAATAAAAAAATGTAAGATTTTCAAAATTGCTTCAATGTTCAAATTTGATCTCCAGATGTCTGTGTTGTGATGAGACAGACAGGCAGGCAGCGTTTCCCAGCCAGTCGAAATCATGAATCGGCTGTCATAATTTTTATGCATATAGTTAATTTGGAAAGTATTCAGACCCTTTTTCCACATTTTGTTACGTTACAGCCTTATACTAAAATTTATTAAATTATGTCTTTCCCTCATCAAGCTACACACAATACCACATAATGACAAAGCAAGGACAGTTTTTTTTTTGTTGTAATTTATAAAATGTAAAAAAAGATACCTTATTTACAAGTATTCAGGACCTATGAGACTCACAGTTGACAGTGCATGTCAGCGCAAACACCAAGCCATGAGGTGGAAGGAATTGTCCGTAGAGCTCAGAGACAGGATTGTGTCGAGGCACAGATCTGGGAAAAGGTACCAAAACATTTCTGCAGCATTGAAGGTCCCCAAGAACACAGTGGCCTCCATTCTTAATAAAAAAAATGATCCTTTTATTTAACTAGGCAAGCCAAACCCGGATGACGCTAGGCCAATTGTGCTATGGGACTCCCAATCACGACCAGATATGATACAGCCTGGATCCGAACCAGGGACTGTAGTGATGTCTCTTGCACTGAGATGGCAGTGCCTTAGACTGCCGCGCCACTCAGGAGCCCTAATTCTTCAATTCTCCAATCCCATTTTTAAATGGAAGAAGTTTGGAACCACCAAGACTCTTAAGAGCTGGCCAACTGGACCAAACTGAGCAATTGGGGAGAAGGGCCTTGGTCAGGGAGGAGACCAAGAACCCGATGGTCTCTCTGACAGAGTTCCTATGTGGAGATGGGAGAACCTTCCAGAAGGACAACCCTCACTGCAGCATTCCACCAATCAGGCCTTTATGGTAGGGTGGCCAGACGGAAGCCACTCCTCAGTAAAAGACACATGACAGCCCGCTTGGAGTTTGCCAAAAGGCACCTAAAGGACTCTCAGACCATGAGAAACAAGAATCTCTGCTCTGATGTAACCTTGATTGAAGTCTTTGGCCTGAATGCCAAGCGTCACGTCTGGAGGAAAAAAGGCACCATCCCTACGGTGAAGCATGGTGGTGGCAGCATCATGCAGTGGGGATGTTTTTCAGGGACTGGGAGACTAGTCAGGATTGAGGCAAATATGAAGGGAGCAAAGTACAGAGATGTCTGATGAAAACCTGCTCCAGAGATCTCAGGATCTCAGACTGGGCAAAGGTTCACCTTCCAACACGACAACGACCCTAAGCATACAGCCAAGACAACGCAGGTCTCTGAATGTCCTTGAGTGGCCCAGCCAGAGTCCGGACTTGAACCTGATCAAACATCTCTGGAGAGACCTGAAAATAGCTGTGCAGAAACACTCCCCATCCAACCTGACAGAGCTTGAGAGGATCTGCAGAGAAGAATGGGATAAACTCTCCAAATACAGGTGTGCCAAGCTTGTAGCGTCATAGCCAAGAAGACTCGAGGTTGTAATCGCTGCCAAAGGTGCTTCAACAAAGTACTGAGTAAAGGGTCTGAATACTTATGTAAATGTGATATTTCAGGATTTTTTTGTTTCTAAATTTGTAAGAATATCTACAAACCTGTTTTTGCTTTGTCGTTATGGGGTATTGTGATGTCATTATGGTGTATTGTGATGTCATTGTGGGGTATTGTGATGTCATTATGGTGTATTGTGATGTCATTATGGTGTATTGTGATGTCATTATGGTGTATTGTGATGTCATTGTGGGGTATTGTGATGTCATTATGGGATATTGTGTGTCGATTTGAGTGGGGGAAAACAATTTAGTCCATTTAGATGGGCTCCCGAGTAGCACAGGCACTAAGGCACAGGCACTATAGTCACCCTGGTTTGAATCCAGGCTGAATCACATCCAGCCGTGATTGGGAGTCCCATAGGGCTGCGCTTAATTGGCCCAGCATCGCCCCGATTTGGCCGGTGTAGGCCATCATTGTAAATAAGAATTTGTTAACCGACTTGCTAAATATATACATTTTTAAATTGTTATTAAGAATAAGGCTGTAATGTAACAAAACGTAACAAATTGTGGAAGAAGTCAAGAGGTCTCAATATTTGCCGAATGCACTGTATATACAAAGAAATGTACATTCAAAAAAAGGTCAAACAAAATGAAGTGCAGCTAGTTTGCAGTTTTTCCAGCTTCAGTTTGAAGTGATTGTGTTAGCTGTGTTGTTGGCTAGCTCCTGTGAACAACAGTGTCCTGACGAGAGAGCACATTTCCTATGCCAGGTGAAATCACACCTAATTAGCTCATTGTTATGGATGTATCCAAGTAAATGTCACTAGGAAACAGTTTGCAAATGCAGATACTTTGCTGTTATTCTGGCTGCACTTTCTGACGCGACTATGAGTTAGCCTTATTTAGCTGGCTCGCTAGCAGGCAAGGGATAAGAACGTTGCCAGCCAGTATGGCAATGGAACATTTAGAATGAACGACTGGGTCGCGTCCATAGATACAGAACGTCTGGGTCGCGTCCATAGATACAGTGGGCTCCAAAATTACTGGCACCCCTGACTGGCAATGCACAAACAATGCTTAAACAAATATAAACAATGTAATTATAGAGAGAGACTCAAAATACCAACGTGAGAAATACTGTACTTTATTAATGTTTCAATGGAACCCAACAAAATAATTTATTGATTTAATTAAAAATCATTGTCCTCCAAATCAAGGTTTCACAATTAATGGCACCCTTAAAGATTATTGTAAATAACATCTACCAAAATTAAACCACAATTTAAATTCCACTTATTTAAGTTGATCTAAGTCTTAAGGAACTATATTGAGCCATTACATTACTTCCTGTTTCACTAGGGTATCAAAATGAGGTAACACACATGCAATATCCCTTTGTCATCCAACACCATGAAGAAAATAACAGAACTGGCAGTTCAAAAGAGACAGATGGTCGTAGACCTTCATATATCTGGTAATGGCTACAAGAAGATCCACAAACGATTGAATATACCCCTGAGCCCTGTCAGGGCAATTATTAAAACATTCAAAAGATCACCGGGTTTGAAAAAGCCCCATCAGACGTTACCTCCACAACCACAGGCTCTTTGGAAGGGTTGCCAGAAGAAAGCCCCATCAGACGCCACCTCCACAACCACAGGCTCTTTGGAAGAGTTGCCAGAAGAAAGCCCATTCTGACCACAAGACACAGACGCAAGCGCTTGGAGCCAAACGTAATTTAAATTATGACTGGAAGAAGGTGCTCTAGTCCGATGGGACCAAAATGGAATGTTTTGGTCAGATACAGCATTGGCATGTTTGGCGTGGAAACAGAGATGCAACAAGGAGAGGCACCTCATACCCACGGTGAAACAGAGATGCATACAAGGAGAGGCACCTCATACCCACGGTGAAACAGAGATGCATACAAGGAGAGGCACCTCATACCCACGGTGAAACAGAGATGCATACAAGGAGAGGCACCTCATACCCACTGTGAAACAGAGATGCATACAAGGAGAGGCACCTCATACCCACGGTGAAACAGAGATGCATTCAAGGAGAGGCACCTCATACCCACGGTGAAACAGAGATGCATACAAGGAGAGTTACCTCATACCCACGGTGAAACAGAGATGCAACAAGGAGAGGCACCTCATACCCACGGTGAAACAGAGATGCATTCAAGGAGAGGCACCTCATACCCACGGTGAAACAGAGATGCATACAAGGAGAGGCACCTCATACCCACGGTGAAACAGAGATGCAACAAGGAGAGTTACCTCATACCCACGGTGAAACAGAGATGCATACAAGGAAAGGCACCTCATACCCACGGTGAAACAGAGATGCATACAAGGAGAGTCACTTCATACCCACGGTGAAACAGAGATGCAACAAGGAGAAGCACCTCATACCCACGGTGAAATATGGAGGGGGGTCAGTGATGTTTTGGGGCTGTTTTAATTCCAGAGGTCCAGGGGCACTGTTTCAGATTGCTGGCATAATGAATTCCACCAAGTATCAGGCAATTTTGGCTGACAATCTGGTTGCCTTTGCCAGAAGGCTGGGACTTGGCCGTAGGTGGACATTCCAACAAGACAATGACCCAAAACATACCTCAAGATCCACACAAATGGTTCTTTGACAACAAAATCAATGTTCTGCCATCTGTCACCAGACCTCAATCCAATCAAAAACCTGTGAGCTGAGTGGAAGAGGGCAGTTGGTAAGTGCAAACCCAAGAATGTGAAGGATCTTGAAAGGATCTGCATAGAGGAATGGTCCAAAATCCCTCCAAATGTGTTCCTTAACCTTGTCAAACATTACAGGAAAAGACTCTATAAGTACTAAATGAGGAGTGCCAATAATGATGAAACCTTGATTTTGGTTAAATTTATTTTGTATTAAATAATTGAATTATTTTGGTGGGTTCCATTGAAACATTAATAAAGTACAGTATTTCTCACGTTGGTATTTTGAGTTTCTCTATAATTATATTGTTTATATATTTTTAAAGTATTGTTTGTGCATTGCCAGTCAGGGGTGCCAGTAATTTTGGAGCCCGCTGTAGCTGAACAAAAGACTGAACGACTGGGCCGCATCTCTGGCAACCGAACCGATAGAATAAACGACCAGGCGGCTTGGGAAGCAACCCCAGATTTGAGTCGGAACTATATATTGTGGAAGGATGAAATAGTATGAATAAATTAATCCAAATAACTTTTGTAATGAATATATGTAAATTATTTTAATATGTTGGTAACCCATTGTATAAATGTGATAATGCCTCACACCTCCTCCAAACACCGTCTTCTCGGGCATTATCAGTTAAATGTTTGTTCTCAGAGTTGTCCTAATGCTGTGTGAAGGCGGACTGAATGTCCCTCTCTGTCCAATTAATGCTGTGTTGTATAGCCTGTACATGTTATGTGTGGGTCTACTGTTATCCATTGCCATGGTTGTATACATTGCTATGGTGCTTTCCATTACAATGCAGTTGTTAACTATTAGTCTGGAATGCTGTTTTTCATTGAAAAGCGCTGCATAGTCAATCCAACATCTCCATTGGCCGTGCACCTGCAGAGTTCCGCATTGTTACAAAATTAGGTAGGCTTTTAGTGTGAAACTGTGATATTAACTATTGCTACCTCAGCCCTGCTAAATATATTTGCTTTGATTGAAAATCTGCTGTTTCTGTGTGCCATAGGTTGACTGCATTCTTCTTTGCTGGAGTGTACTCTATAGTATAACATACCATCTCAGGGAGGGAGGGAGAGAGGGAGAGAGAGAACTTCAGTTCACACAGGACACCAGATAATGCAGGAGAATTTACACCAGATAGGACAGACTGACCCTAGATCCCTGGCGCATAGATACTGGTGACTGTGACCTCCTTCGGTCTCTCCCTCAGGGTGGCACGGTGATCGGCAGTGCTCGCTGTAAGGTCTTCACCACGCGGGACGGTCGCCTGGCAGCAGCCTTTAATCTGGTGAAGAGAGGCATCACCAATCTGTGTGTGTGTGGAGGAGACGGCAGCCTCACCGGAGCTAACATCTTCAGGACCGAGTGGACTGGACTGCTGGCTGAACTGGTTCAGAAAGGTACACACCCACACACACTCTCTCTCTCTCTCTTAATGAAATACTTATTCTGTAATGAACACATTATGCTTCATAGATCCTTGGCTTTTCCGAGTCATTTCACCATATTTTGGGTTAGGATATGGCATCCAGTATTTTTACACTGTGTGTGTGTGCGTGCGCGTGCGCCCCCTGCAGGCCGGATCACCGACACCCTAGCGAAGCAACATGATCACCTGAACATCGTAGGTTTGGTTGGATCTATAGACAACGACTTCTGTGGGACAGACATGACCATAGGCGCTGACTCCGCCCTACATCGCATCATGGAGATAGTGGACGCCATCACTACCACCGCACAGAGGTACACAGTTTAATCAGTTTACATGTTAGTCACTTAACAGACGCTCTTATCCAGGGAGACTTGGACTAGGACTGTGGGACAACACAGGTCTAGGACTGTGGGACAACACAGGTCTAGGACTGTGGGACAACACAGGTCTAGGACTGTGGGACAACACAGGTCTAGGACTGTGGGACAACACAGGTCTAGGACTGTGGGACAGCACAGGTCAAGGACTGTGGGACAACACGGGTCTAGGACTGTGGGACAGCACGGGTCAAATCAAATCAAATTTTATTTGTCACATACACATGGTTAGCAGATGTTAATGCGAGTGTAGCGAAATGCTTGTGCTTCTAGTTCCGACAATGCAGTAATAACCAACAAGTAATCTAACTAACAATTCCAAAACGACTGTCTTGTACACAGTGTAAGGGGATAAAGAATATGTACATAAGGATATATGAATGAGTGATGGTACAGAGCAGCATAGGCAAGATAGGACAACACGGGTCTAGTGGACGCCATCACTACCTCCGCACAGAGGTACACAGTTTAATCAGTTTACATGTTAGTCACTTAACAGACGCTCTTATCCAGGGAGACTTACCACAACATAGGTCTAGGACTGTGGGACAACAGAGGTCTAGGACTGTGGGACAACACAGGTCTAGGACTGCGCATCCTATAAACAGGGTTCATACCGACTTTGACAAGTTAAATTTTTCAAGCACTTCATTGTAATTTTCCTACATACAGGGCCTAATATAGAACCCCGCCCCCCAAAGTAAAAACATGCAAAAATTGTCCAATAGAAATCAACCACTTCATGAATAATTGTGTTTTTATCCAATGCATGGGTATTCAAATTATTATTACATTCTAAAATATGTGACAAAAATGTTCTGTGGCCTATGCAGGCACACTTAATAAAGCCGTGAATAGTGACAGCATTAAAACCTCTTAGGATCCCTAGTGATCCCTTCCCACTCTAATCCCGTTAACGGGATTGATTTGACAACAGCCAGTGAAATTGCAGCGTGCCAAATTCAAAAACAGAAATACTCATAATACAAATTCATAAAACATGCAAGTGTTATACATCAAAATAAAGCTTAACTTCTTGTTAATCCAGCCGCTGTGTCAAAACTTTACTGTGTAAGCAGACCATGTGATTATCTGAGGACAGCGCCCCGCATACAATCACATGAAAATCAGATTTCAACCAGGCAGGTGCACGACAAAAGTCAGAAATAGCGATTTAATTAATGCCTTACCTTTTGAAGATCTTCTTCTGTTGGCACTCCAAAACGTCCCAGAAACATCACAAATGGTCCTTTTGTTCAATAAATTCCTTCTTTATATCCCAAAAATTGCAATTTATTTGGCGGTTTCAACTCGCCCAACATGCCTACAAAGTATCTAAACTTGGTCCAAACATTTCAAACAACGTTCCTAATCCAACCTTAGGTACCCTAAAACGTAAATAATCGATCAAATTGCAAACGGGATATTCTGTGTTCAATACCGGAAAAAAACAACATGGAGCGTGATCCAGATCATGCGCACCAAAAGACTTGAGTCCATCTGAGTGACACATGGAAAGAACAGGACTACTTCTTCATTTCTCAAAAATAAAAAGATCAACCAATTTCTAAAGACTGTTGACATCTAGTGGAAACCATAGGAACTGCAACCAGGTTCCTCATAAATAGGGTTTCCCATAGAAAATGAAATTGAAAACACAGTGACCTAAAATAAAAGTTCCCTGGATGGTTTGTCCTCGGGGTTTCGCCTGCCAAATCAGTTCTGTTATATTCACAGACATTATTTTAACAGTTTTAGCAACTTTAGAGTGTTTTCGATCCAAACCTACTAATAATATGCATATCCTAGCTTCTGGGCCTGAGTAAAAGGCAGTTTACTTTGGGCACGCTTTTCATCCGAACTTGAAAATAGTGCCCCCTAGCCCAAAGAGGTTAAAACAAATGCCTTATTTACATAAGTATTCAGACCCTTTGCTATGAGACTTGAAATTGAGCTCAGGTGCATCCTGTTTCCATTGATTATCCTTGAGATGTTTCTACAACTTGATTGGAGTCCACCTGTGGTAATTCAATTGATTGGACATGATTTGGAAAGGCACACACCTGTCTATATAAGGTCCCCCAGTTGACAGTGCATGTCAGAGCAAAAACCAAGCCAAGAGGTCGAAGGAATTGTCCGTAGAGCTCCGAGACAGGATTGTATCGAGGCACAGATCTGGGAAAGCGTAGCAAAACATTTCTACAGCATTGAAAGTAAAGTGACGAGACAATCATGATATACACTGCTCAAAAAAATAAAGGGAACACTTAAACAACACAATGTAACTCCAAGTCAATCACACTTCTGTGAAATCAAACTGTCCACTTAGGAAGCAACACTGATTGACAATAAATGTCACATGCTGTTGTGCAAATGGAATAGACAACAGGTGGAAATTATAGGCAATTAGCAAGACACCCCCAATAAAGGACTGGTTCTGCAGGTGGTGACCACAGACCACTTCTCAGTTCCTATGCTTCCTGGCTGATGTTTTGGTCACTTGAATGCTGGCGGTGCTTTCACTCTAGTGGTAGCATGAGACGGAGTCTACAACCCACACAAGTGCCTCAGGTTTTGCAGCTCATTCAGGATGGCACATCAATGCGAGCTGTGGCAAGAAGGTTTGATGTGTCTGTCAGCATAGTGTCCAGAGCATGGAGGTGCTACCAGGAGACAGGCCAGTACATCAGGAGTGTGGAGGAGGCCATAGGAGGGCAACAACCCAGCAGCAGGACCGCTAACTCCGCCTTAGTGCAAGGACGAGCAGGAGGAGCACTGCCAGAGCCCTGCAAAATGACCTCCAGCAGGCCACAAATGTGCATGTCTGCTCAAACGGTCAGAAACAGACTCAATGAGGGTGGTATGAGGGCCCGACCTCCACAGGTGGGGGTTGTGCTTACAGCTCAACACCATGCAGGACGTTTGGCATTTGCCAGAGAACACCAAGATTGGCAAATTTGCCACTGGCGCCCTTCACTCTTCACAGGTTCACACTGAGCACATGTGACAGACGTGACAGAGTCTGGAGACGCCGTGGAGAACGTTCTGCTGCCTGCAACATCCTCCAGCATGACCGGTTTGGCGGTGGGTCAGTAATGGTGTGGGGTGGCATTTCTTTGGGGGGCCGCACAGCCCTCCATGTGCTCGCCAGAGGTAGCCTGACTGCCATTTGGTACCGAGATGAGATCCTTAGACCCCTTGTGAGACCATATGCTGGTATGGTTGGCCCTGGGTTCCTCCTAATGCAAGACATTGCTAGACCTCATGAGGCTGGAGTGTCAGCAGTTCCTGCAAGAGGAAGGCATTGATGCTATGGACTGGCCCGCCCCTTCCCCAGACCTGAATCCAATTGAGCACATCTGGGACATCATGTCTCGCCCCATAGACTGTCCTCTTTGGCGGATGCTTTAGTCCAGGTCTGGGAGGAGATCCCTCAGGAGACCATCCGCCACCTCATCAGGACCATGCCCAGGCGTTGTAGGGAGGTCATACAGGCACGTGGAGGCCACACACACTACTGAGCCTCATTTTGACTTGTTTTAAGGACATTACATTAAAGTTGGATCAGCCTGTAGTGTGGTTTTCCACTTTAATTTTGAGTGTGACTCCAAATCCAGACCTCCATGGGTTGATAAATTTGATTTCCATTGATAATTTTTTGTGTGCTTTTGTTGTCAGCACATTCAACTATGTAAAGAAAAAGTATTTAATAAGAATATTTCATTCATTCAGATCTAGGATGTGTTATTTTAGTGTTCCCTTTATTTTTTTGAGCAGTGTATAATAAACAGAGTAGCAGCAGTGTGTGTAAGTTCAATTCTTAAATTCAATGACAACATGAATGTGGTTTGTACTAAATTGCTTTTAAAATCAGTTCTGAGTAAAGAGTTTATTTTACAGCCACCAGCGTGCATTTGTCCTGGAGGTCATGGGACGTCACTGTGGGTAAGTTAAGTTCCACATGTTAATGTTGTTATTTTAGGGTCGTTGTTATGTGTGACTGTATCCTCTGTAACCTCTCTAAAACAGGCCATTCCATTAATTTTCTCTCTCCACAGGTATCTAGCGTTGGTGTCTGCTCTGGCCTCCGGAGCAGACTGGCTCTTCATCCCAGAGGCTCCACCATTAGAGGGCTGGGAGGACCACATGTGTGCCCGCCTGGAGCATGTGAGGCTGGGACTAGTTCTATATTCTATACTGTTCTATCCTGTTCTATTTTATTCTATCCTGTTCTATCCTTTTCTATTCTGTTCTGTTCTATCCTGTTCTATTTTATTCTATACTGTTTTGTTCTATTTTATTCTATACTGTTCTATCCTGTTCTATTTTATTCTATACTGTTCTGTTCTATTTTATTCTATACTGTTCTATCCTTTTCTATTCTGTTCTGTTCTATCCTGTTCTATTTTATTCTATACTGTTCTGTTCTATTTTATTCTATACTGTTCTATCCTGTTCTATTTTATTCTATACTGTTCTGTTCTATTTTATTCTATACTGTTCTATCCTTTTCTATTCTGTTCTGTTCTATCCTGTTCTATTTTATTCTATACTGTTCTGTTCTATTTTATTCTATACTGTTCTATCCTTTTCTATTCTGTTCTGTTCTATCCTGTTCTATTTTATTCTATACTGTTCTATTTTATTATATACTGTTCTATCCTGTTCTATTTTATTCTATACTGTTCTATTTTATTCTATACTGTTCTATCCTTTTCTATTCTGTTCTGTTCTATCCTGTTCTATTTTATTCTATCCTGTTCTATTTTATTCTATACTGTTCTATTTTATTCTATACTGTTCTATCCTGTTCTATTTTATTCTATACTATTCTATTCTGTTCTATTTTATTCTATACTGTTCTATTTTATTCTATACTGTTCTCTCCTTTTCTATTTTATTCTATCCTGTTCTATTTTATTCTATACTGTTCTATCCTTTTCTATTCTGTTCTGTTCTATCCTGTTCTATTTTTTTCTATACTGTTCTATTTTATTATATACTGTTCTCTCCTTTTCTATTTTATTCTATCCTGTTCTATTTTATTCTATACTGTTCTATCCTTTTCTATTCTGTTCTGTTCTATCCTGTTCTATTTTATTCTATCCTGTTCTATTTTATTCTATACTGTTCTATTTTATTCTATACTGTTCTATCCTGTTCTATTTTATTCTATACTATTCTATTCTGTTCTATTTTATTCTATACTGTTCTATTTTATTCTATACTGTTCTCTCCTTTTCTATTTTATTCTATCCTGTTCTATTTTATTCTATACTGTTCTATCCTTTTCTATTCTGTTCTGTTCTATCCTGTTCTATTTTATTCTATACTGTTCTATTTTATTCTATACTGTTCTCTCCTTTTCTATTTTATTCTATCCTGTTCTATTTTATTCTATACTGTTCTATCCTTTTCTATTCTGTTCTGTTCTATCCTGTTCTATTTTATTCTATCCTGTTCTATTTTATTCTATACTGTTCTATTTTATTCTATACTGTTCTATCCTGTTCTATTTTATTCTATACTATTCTATTCTGTTCTATTTTATTCTATACTGTTCTATTTTATTCTATACTGTTCTCTCCTTTTCTATTTTATTCTATCCTGTTCTATTTTTTTCTATACTGTTCTATTTTATTCTTTACTGTTCTTTTTTATTCTATACTGTTCTATCCTGTTCTATTTTATTCTATACTGTTCTATCCTGTTCTATTTTATTCTATACTGTTCTATCCTGTTCTATTTTATTCTATCCTGTTCTATCCTATTCTGTTCTATTTTATTCTATACTGTTCTCTCCTTTTCTATTTTATTCTATCCTGTTCTATTTTATTCTATACTGTTCTATCCTTTTCTATTCTGTTCTGTTCTATCCTGTTCTATTTTATTCTATACTGTTCTATCCTGTTCTATTTTATTCTATACTGTTCTATCCTGTTCTATTTTATTCTATCCTGTTCTATCCTATTCTGTTCTATTTTATTCTATACTGTTCTCTCCTTTTCTATTTTATTCTATCCTGTTCTATTTTATTCTATACTGTTCTATCCTTTTCTATTCTATACTGTTCTATCCTGTTCTATTTTTTTCTATACTGTTCTATTTTATTCTATACTGTTCTTTTTTATTCTATACTGTTCTATCCTGTTCTATTTTATTCTATACTGTTCTATCCTTTTCTATTTTATTCTATCCTGTTCTATCCTGTTCTGTTCTATTTTATTCTATTCTACATGGAACAAAAATTGAAATGCAACAATTTCTAAGATTTTACTCAGTTACAGTTCATATCAGAAAATCGGTCATTTGAAATAAATTCATTAGACCCTAATCTATGGATTTCACATGACTGGGCAGGGGCGTAGCCATTGGTGAGCCAGGCCCAGCCAATCGGAATGAGTTTTTTCCCACAAAGGGGCTATATTACAGACAGAAATACCCCTCAAAATGTCTTGGATTTTCTTTTTCAGATCATGAAACATGGGACCAACACTTATTACATCAATCAAATGTATTTATACTGCCTTTTTAACATCATGTCACAAAGTGATATACAGAATCCCAGCCTAAAACAGCAACCAATGCAGATGTAGAAGCACGGTGGCTAGGAAAAACTCCCTAGAAAGGCAGGAACCTAGGAAGAAACCTAGAGAGGAACCAGGCTCTGAGGGGTGGCCAGTCCTCTTCTGGCTGTGCCGGTAGAGATTATAAGGGTACATGGCCATCAAAGCCATATCGTTCTTCAAGATGTTCAAACGTTCATAGATGACCAACAGGGTCAAATAATAATCACAGTGGTTGTAGAGGGTGCAACAGATCAGCACCTCAGGAGTAAATGTCAGTTGGCTTTTCATAGCTGAGCATTCAGAGGTCGAGAGAGAGAGAGAGGGAACACATTTAAGTTTACACAGGACACCAGATAAGACGACATAATTGCACCAGATAGGACAGACTGACCCCAGCCCCCCGGCACATAGACTATTGCAGCATAGATACTGGAGGCTGAGACGGGGGGGGGTGGACACTGTGGCCCAGGCCAACCAGGCAGGATATAACCCCACCCACTTTTCCAAAGCACAGTACCCACACCACTAGCTGGATATCAACAGACCACCATCTGACTACCCTGAGACAAGGCTGAGTATAGTCCCAACACCACTAGATGGATATCAACAGACCACCATCTGACTACCCTGAGACAAGGCTGAGTATAGTCCCCACACCACTAGATGGATATCAACAGACCACCATCTGACTACCCTGAGACAAGGCTGAGTATAGTCCCAACACCACTAGATGGATATCAACAGACCACCATCTGACTACCCTGAGACAAGGCTGAGTATAGTCCCAACACCACTAGATGGATATCAACAGACCACCATCTGACTACCCTGAGACAAGGCTGAGTATAGTCCCAACACCACTAGATGGATATCAACAGACCACCATCTGACTACCCTGAGACAAGGCTGAGTATAGTCCCAACACCACTAGATGGATATCAACAGACCACCATCTGACTACCCTGAGACAAGGCTGAGTATAGTCCCCACACCACTAGACGGATATCAACAGACCACCATCTGACTACCCTGAGACAAGGCTGAGTATAGTCCCAACACCACTAGATGGATATCAACAGACCACCATCTGACTACCCTGAGACAAGGCTGAGTATAGTCCCAACACCACTAGATGGATATCAACAGACCACCATCTGACTACCCTGAGACAAGGCTGAGTTTAGCCCAGGGAGATCTCCACCGCAGGAGCCCGAGTGGGCGCAAAACTGGACAGGAAGATCACGTCTGTGACTCAACCCACTCAAGTGATGCCCCCCTCCTAGGGACGGCATGGAAGAGCACTAGTAAGCCAGTGACTCAGCCCCTGTAATAGGGTCAGAGGCAGAGAATCCCAGTGGAGAGAGGGGAACCGGCCAGGCAGACTCATCAAGAGTGGTTAGTTACTCCAGTGCCTTGCCATTCACCTTCACACCCCTGGGCCAGACTACACTCAATCATAGGACCTACTGAAGAGATGAGTCTTCAATAGAGACTTAAAGGTTGGGCCCGAGTGCATCTCTCACATGGGTAGGCAGACCATTCCATAAAAATGGAGCTCTATAGGAGAAAGCCCTGCCTCCAGCTGTTTGCTTAGAAATTCTAGGGACAATTAGGAGGCCTGCGTCTTGTGACCGTAGCGTACGTGCAGGTATGTACGGCAGGACCAAATTGGAGAAACAGGTCGGAGCAAGCCCATGTAATGCTTTGTAGGTTAGCAGTAAAACCTTGAAATCAGCCCTTGCTTTGACAGGAAGCCAGTGTAGAGAGGCTAGCACTGGAGTAATATGATCCAATTTTTTGGTTCTAGTCAAGATTCTAGCAGCCGTATTTTGCACTAACTGAAGTTTATTTAGTGCTTTATCCGGGTAGTCTAACCTAGAAGTGACAAAAGCATGGATAAGCTTTTCTGCATAATTGTTTTACAGAAAAGTTCTGGTTTTTGCAATTTTACGAAGTTGGAAAAAGCTGCCCTTTAAATATTCTTGATGTGTTTGTCAAAAGAGAGGTCAGGGTCCAGAGTTTTGGGGATTCACCACTTCTTCATCGAAATGCATAGCTGTGTGTCGTCTGCATAGCAGTGACATTGTGTTTACGAATGACATCGCAAAGAGGTAGAATATATAGTGAAAACAATAGTGGTCCTAAAATGGAAACTTGAGGAACACCGAAACTTACCATTGATTTGTCAGAAGACAAACCATCCACAGAGACTAACTAATATCTTTCTGACTGTTGCCATCTAAACCAGGCCAGAACTTGTCCGTGTAGACCAATTAGGTTTTCCACTCTCTCCAGAAGAATGTGGTGGTTGATGTTGTCCAAAGCAGCACTAAGGGGCCTGCCGTGTTCTGAGGTACTGCATCTCAGTAACCCATTTCACTAAAAAGGGGGAAAAAGGTAACAAAAAACAAAGCAGCAGGGAGGACAGACCAAATTGGGTTTCCAATCTCTCCAAAATAATGTGGTGATCGATGGTATCAAAAGCAGCATTAAGGTCTAGGAGCACGAGGACAGATGCAGAGCCTCAGTCTGACGCCACTAAAAGCTCATTTACCACCTTCACGTGTGCATTCTCAGTGCTGCATGTTGCATTTATATTTCTGTTCAGCATATGTTCTAGCCTCTTCTACACCTGCATTGCTTGCTGTTTGGGGGTTTTAGGCTGAGTTTCTGTACAGCACTTTGAGATATCAGCTGATGTACGAAGGGCTATATAAATACATTTGATTTGATCTTCTGTTATACAGTGCATTCGGAAAATATTCAGACCCCTTGACTTTTTTCACATTTTGTAATGTTAAAGCCTTATTTATTATAATTGTAAATTCAATTTTAGAATAAGTTGATTGGACATGATTTGGAAAGGCACACACTTGTCTATATAAGGTCCCACAGTTGACATGTCAGAGTAAAAACCAAGCCATGAGGTCGAAGGAATTGTCCGTAGAGCTCCGAGACAGGATTGTGTCAAGGCACAGATCTGGGGAAGGGTATCAAAATATTTCTGCAGCATTGAAGGTCCCCAAGAACACAGTGGCCTCCATCATTCTTAAATGGAATAAGTTTGGAACCACCAAGACTCTTCCTCAAGCTGTCTGCTCGGCCAAACTGGGCAATCGGGGGAGAAGGACCTTTGTCAGGGAGGTGACCAAGAAGCCTATGGTCACGCTGACAGAGCTTCAGAGTTCCTCTGTGGAGATGGGAGAACCTTCCAGAAGGACTATATCTGCAGCACTTTACCAATCAGGTGAAGTAAAATGCACATGACAGCCTGCTTGGAGTTTCCAAAAGGCACTTAAAGGACTCTAGTGAGGAACAAGATTCTCTGGTCTGATGAAACCAAGATTGAACTCTTTGGCCTGAATGCCAAGCGTCACGTCTGGAGGAAACCTGGCACCATCTCTACAGTGAAGCATGGTGGTGGCAGCAGCATGTTGTGGGAATGTTTTTCAGCGGCAGGACAACGACCCTAAGCACACAGCCAAGACAACGCAGGAATGGCTTCGGGACAAGTCTCTGAATGTCCTTCAGTGGCCCAGCCACAGCCCGGACTTGAATCCGATCTAACATCTCTGGAGAGACCTGAAAATAGCTGTGCAGAAACACTCCCCATCCAACCTGACAGAGCTTGAGAGGATCTGCAGAGAAGAATCGGAGAAAATCCCCAAATACAGGTGTGCCAAGCTTGTAGCGTCATACTCAAGAAGACACGAGGCTGGAATCACAACAAAGTTGTTCTATTCTATGTCTTGTTTTGTTTTATTCTATATCCTGTTATATTCTCTGTTCTGTTCTAAAGTCTGTTATGTGTTCTGTTCTAGATTATATTCTGTTCTATTCTGCTCTGTTCTATGCTCTGTTCTATTCTATATTTAGTTCTGCTTTGCTCTGTTCTATATTGTGTTATATTCTATGTTCTGTTTTGTTCTGCTCTATTATATTCTGTTCTGTTATATTCTGTTCTGTTATATTCTATATTCTGTTCTGTTATATTCTGTTCTATTATATTCTATATTCTGTTCTATTATATTCTGTTATATTATATTCTATATTCTGTTATATTATATTCTGTTCTATTATATTCTGTTCTATTATATTCTATATTCTGTTCTATTATATTCTGTTATATTATATTCTATATTCTGTTCTGTTATATTCTGTTATATTATATTCTATATTCTGTTCTATTATATTCTGTTCTATTATATTCTATATTCTGTTCTATTATATTCTGTTCTATTATATTCTGTTCTATTATATTCTGTTCTATTATATTCTATATTCTGTTCTATTATATTCTGTTCTATTATATTCTATATTCTGTTCTGTTATATTCTGTTCTATTATATTCTATATTCTGTTCTATTATATTCTGTTCTATTATATTCTATATTCTGTTATATTATATTCTGTTCTATTATATTATATTCTGTTCTATTATATTCTATATTCTGTTCTATTATATTCTGTTCTATTATATTCTATATTCTGTTCTATTATATTCTGTTCTATTATATTCTATATTCTGTTCTATTATATTCTATATTCTGTTCTATTATATTCTATATTCTGTTCTATTATATTCTGTTCTATTATATTCTATATTCTGTTCTATTATATTCTGTTCTATTATATTCTATATTCTGTTATATTATATTCTGTTCTATTATATTCTATATTCTGTTCTGTTATATTCTGTTCTATTATATTCTATATTCTGTTCTATTATATTCTGTTCTATTATATTCTATATTCTGTTCTATTATATTCTGTTCTATTATATTCTATATTATGTTATATTATATTCTGTTCTATTATATTCTGTTCTATTATATTCTATATTCTGTTCTGTTATATTCTGTTCTATTATATTCTATATTCTGTTATATTATAGTCTATATTCTGTTCTATTATATTCTGTTCTATTATATTCTATATTCTGTTCTATTATATTCTGTTCTATTATATTCTGTTCTATTATATTCTATATTCTGTTATATTATAGTCTATATTCTGTTCTATTATATTCTATATTCTGTTCTATTATATTCTGTTCTATTATATTCTGTTCTATTATATTCTATATTCTGTTCTATTATATTCTGTTCTATTATATTCTATATTCTGTTCTATTATATTCTGTTCTATTATATTCTGTTCTGTTATATTCTGTTCTATTATATTCTATATTCTGTTCTATTATATTCTATATTCTGTTCTATTATATTCTGTTCTATTATATTCTATATTCTGTTCTGTTATATTCTGTTCTATTATATTCTATATTCTGTTCTATTATATTCTGTTCTATTATATTCTATATTCTGTTCTATTATATTCTATATTCTGTTCTATTATATTCTGTTCTATTATATTCTATATTCTGTTATATTATATTCTGTTCTATTATATTCTGTTCTATTATATTCTGTTCTGTTATATTCTGTTCTATTATATTCTATATTCTGTTCTATTATATTCTATATTCTGTTCTGTTATATTCTGTTATATTATAGTCTATATTCTGTTCTATTATATTCTATATTCTGTTCTGTTATATTCTGTTCTATTATATTCTATATTCTGTTCTATTATATTCTATATTCTGTTCTGTTATATTCTGTTCTATTATATTCTATATTCTGTTATATTATAGTCTATATTCTGTTATATTATATTCTGTTCTATTATATTCTGTTCTATTATATTCTGTTCTGTTATATTCTGTTCTATTATATTCTATATTCTGTTCTATTATATTCTATATTCTGTTCTGTTATATTCTGTTCTATTATATTCTATATTCTGTTCTATTATATTCTATATTCTGTTCTGTTGTATTCTGTTCTATTATATTCTATATTCTGTTATATTATAGTCTATATTCTGTTCTATTATATTCTGTTCTATTATATTCTATATTCTGTTCTATTATATTCTGTTCTATTATATTCTATATTCTGTTCTATTATATTCTGTTCTATTATATTCTGTTCTGTTATATTCTGTTCTATTATATTCTATATTCTGTTCTATTATATTCTATATTCTGTTCTATTATATTCTGTTCTATTATATTCTATATTCTGTTCTGTTATATTCTGTTCTATTATATTCTATATTCTGTTCTATTATATTCTGTTCTATTATATTCTATATTCTGTTCTATTATATTCTGTTCTATTATATTCTGTTCTATTATATTCTGTTCTATTATATTCTATATTCTGTTCTATTATATTCTATATTCTGTTCTATTATATTCTGTTCTATTATATTCTATATTCTGTTCTGTTATATTCTGTTCTGTTATATTCTGTTCTATTATATTCTATATTCTGTTCTATTATATTCTGTTCTATTATATTCTGTTCTATTATATTCTATATTCTGTTCTATTATATTCTGTTCTATTATATTCTATATTCTGTTCTATTATATTCTATATTCTGTTCTATTATATTCTATATTCTGTTCTATTATATTCTATATTCTGTTCTATTATATTCTATATTCTGTTCTATTATATTCTATATTCTGTTCTATTATATTCTGTTCTATTATATTCTATATTCTGTTCTATTATATTCTATATTCTGTTCTATTATATTCTATATTCTGTTCTATTATATTCTGTTCTATTATATTCTATATTCTGTTCTATTATATTCTGTTCTATTATATTCTATATTCTGTTCTATTATATTCTGTTCTATTATATTCTATATTCTGTTCTATTATATTCTGTTCTATTATATTCTATATTCTGTTCTATTATATTCTGTTCTATTATATTCTATATTCTGTTCTATTATATTCTGTTCTATTATATTCTGTTCTATTATATTCTATATTCTGTTCTATTATATTCTATATTCTGTTCTATTATATTCTATATTCTGTTCTATTATATTCTATATTCTGTTCTATTATATTCTATATTCTGTTCTATTATATTCTGTTCTATTATATTCTATATTCTGTTCTATTATATTCTGTTCTATTATATTCTGTTCTGTTATATTATATTCTATATTCTGTTATATTATATTCTGTTCTATTATATTCTGTTCTATTATATTCTATATTCTGTTCTATTATATTCTGTTCTATTATATTCTATATTCTGTTCTATTATATTCTGTTCTATTATATTCTATATTCTGTTATATTATATTCTGTTCTATTATATTCTGTTCTATTATATTCTATATTCTGTTATATTATATTCTGTTCTATTATATTCTGTTCTATTATATTCTGTTCTATTATATTCTATATTCTGTTCTATTATATTCTGTTCTATTATATTCTATATTCTGTTCTATTATATTCTGTTCTATTATATTCTGTTCTATTATATTCTATATTCTGTTCTGTTATATTCTGTTCTATTATATTCTGTTCTATTATATTCTATATTCTGTTCTATTATATTCTGTTCTATTATATTCTATATTCTGTTCTGTTATATTCTGTTCTATTATATTCTGTTCTATTATATTCTATATTCTGTTCTATTATATTCTGTTCTATTATATTCTATATTCTGTTCTGTTATATTCTGTTCTATTATATTCTATATTCTGTTCTATTATATTCTGTTCTATTATATTCTGTTCTATTATATTCTGTTCTATTATATTCTATATTCTGTTCTGTTATATTCTGTTCTATTATATTCTATATTCTGTTCTATTATATTCTGTTCTATTATATTCTATATTCTGTTATATTATATTCTATATTCTGTTCTATTATATTCTGTTCTGTTATATTCTGTTCTATTATATTCTATATTCTGTTCTATTATATTCTGTTCTATTATATTCTGTTCTATTATATTCTGTTCTGTTATATTCTGTTCTATTATATTCTATATTCTGTTCTATTATATTCTGTTCTATTATATTCTGTTCTATTATATTCTATATTCTGTTCTATTATATTCTGTTCTATTATATTCTATATTCTGTTCTATTATATTCTATATTCTGTTCTGTTATATTCTGTTCTATTATATTCTATATTCTGTTCTATTATATTCTATATTCTGTTCTATTATATTTAAATCAAATCAAATTTATTTATATAGCCCTTCGTACATCAGCTGATATCTCAAAGTGCTGTACAGAAACCCAGCCTAAAACCCAAAATAGCAAGCAATGCAGGTGTAGAAGCACGGTGGCTAGGAAAAACTCCCTAGAAAGGCCAAAACCTAGGAAGAAACCTAGAGAGGAACCAGGCTATGTGGGGTGGCTCTTCTGGCTGTGCCGGGTGGAGATTATAACAGAACATGGCCAAGATGTTCAAATGTTCATAAATGACCAGCATGGTCGAATAATAATAAGGCAGAACAGTTGAAACTGGAGCAGCAGCACGGCCAGGTGGACTGGGGACAGCAAGGAGTCATCATGTCAGGTATTCCTGGGGCATGGTCCTAGGGCTGAGGTCCTCCGAGAGAGAGAAAGAAAGAGAGAATTAGAGAGAGCATATGTGGGGTGGCCAGTCCTCTTCTGGCTGTGCCGGGTGGAGATTATAACAGAACATGGCCAAGATGTTCAAATGTTCATAAATGACCAGCATGGTCGAATAATAATAAGGCAGAACAGTTGAAACTGGAGCAGCAGCACGGCCAGGTGGACTGGGGACAGCAAGGAGAGAGAGAGGAAGAAAGAGAGAAAGAGAGAAGGAGAGAATTAGAGAACGCACACTTAGATTCACACAGGACACCGAATAGGACAGGAGAAGTACTCAAGATATAACAAACTGACAAACTGTTCTATTATATTCTATATTCTGTTCTATTATATTCTGTTCTATTATATTCTATATTCTGTTCTATTATATTCTGTTCTATTATATTCTATATTCTGTTCTATATTCAGTTCTATTACATTCTGTTCTTTGTTATATTATGTTCTATATTATGTTCTATATTATGTTCTATATTCTGTTCTATATTATGTTCTATATTATGTTCTATATTCTGTTTCATTCTGTTCTCTATTCTGTTCTGTTCTTTTGCATTCTGTTCTGAAGAGCCAAATACACTGAAAGACACTGGTGTAGTGTGTGTGCAGAGTGTCAGTAATATAGTAGTATGTGTGTGTGTGTGTGTGTGATGTGTTTGTGTGCAGAGTCGCAGTAAGGGCTCCAGGCTGAACATAGTAATCATCGCTGAAGGGGCCATCAACAGAGCTGGTGAACCGATCTCTTCAAGCTACGTCAAGGATGTACGTCTTTAAGCAGCTCATTCCGTGTGCCTCTGTCTTTGTATGAAAGCCTGATAAACTGCATCAGTATTAATCACATAGTGACTTCTTATACTTTGTGGGACCATGACAATGCGTCCCAAATTTCACCCTGTTCCCTTTGTAGTGCACTATAAAGAGAACAGGATGCATCCCATGACTGTATAAACATCTGTGTTCCCTTTGCTGACTTGACCTCGTTTCTCCATGTCTATTCCCTGACTGACTGCTCCTCTCTCCTTGTCTATTCTCTGACTGGCTGACTGCTCCTCTCTCCATGTCTATTCCCTGACTGACTGACTGTTCCTCTCTCCATGTCTATTCTCTGACTGGCTGGCTGACTGCTCCTCTCTCCATGTCTATTCTCTGACTGGCTGACTGACTGGCTGACTGCTCCTCTCTCCATGTCTATTCCCTGACTGACTGACAGCTCCTCTCTCCATGTCTATTCTCTGACTGGCTGGCTGACTGCTCCTCTCTCCATGTCTATTCTCTGACTGGCTGACTGCTCCTCTCTCCATGTCTATTCTCTGACTGGCTGACTGCTCCTCTCTCCATGTCTATTCTCTGACTGGCTGACTGACTGGCTGACTGCTCCTCTCTCCATGTCTATTCCCTGACTGACTGACAGCTCCTCTCTCCATGTCTATTCTCTGACTGGCTGGCTGACTGCTCCTCTCTCCATGTCTATTCTCTGACTGGCTGACTGCTCCTCTCTCCATGTCTATTCCCTGACTGACTGACTGCTCCTCTCTCCATGTCTATTCTCTGACTGGCTGACTGACTGCTCCTCTCTCCATGTCTATTCTCTGACTGGCTGACTGACTGGCTGACTGCTCCTCTCCATGTCTATTATCTGACTGGCTGACTGCTCCTCTCTCCATGTCTATTCTCTGACTGGCTGACTGCTCCTCTCTCCATGTCTATTCTCTGACTGGCTGGCTGACTGCTCCTCTCTCCATGTCTATTCTCTGACTGGCTGACTGCTCCTCTCCATGTCTATTCTCTGACTGGCTGACTGCTCCTCTCTCCATGTCTATTCTCTGACTGGCTGACTGCTCCTCTCTCCATGTCTATTCCCTGACTGACTGACTGGCTGCTCCTCTCTCCATGTCTATTCCCTGACTGGCTGACTGCTCCTCTCTCCATGTCTCTTCCCTGGCTGACTGACTGGCTGACTGCTCCTCTCTCCATGTCTATTCCCTGACTGACTGACTGCTCCTCTCTCCATGTCTATTCTCTGACTGGCTGGCTGACTGCTCCTCTCTCCATGTCTATTCTCTGACTGGCTGACTGACTGGCTGACTGCTCCTCTCCATGTCTATTCTCTGACTGGCTGACTGCTCCTCTCTCCATGTCTATTCTCTGACTGGCTGACTGCTCCTCTCTCCATGTCTATTCCCTGACTGACTGACTGGCTGACTGCTCCTCTCTCCATGTCTATTCTCTGACTGGCTGACTGCTCTTCTCTCCATGTCTATTCTCTGACTGGCTGACTGCTCCTCTCTCCTTGTCTATTCCCTGGCTGACTGCTCCTCTCTCCATGTCTATTCCCTGACTGGCTGAGTGACTGCTCCTCTCTCCATGTCTATTCCCTGACTGGCTGACTGCTCCTCTCTCCATGTCTCTTCCCTGGCTGACTGGCTGTCTGACTGCTACTCTCTCCATGTCTCTTCCCTGGCTGACTCGTTGGCTGGCTGACTGGTCCTCTCTCCATGTCTATTCCCTGGCTGACTGCTCCTCTCTCCATGTCTATTCCCTGACTGACTGACAGCTCCTCTCTCCATGTCTATTCTCTGACTGGCTGGCTGACTGCTCCTCTCTCCATGTCTATTCTCTGACTGGCTGACTGCTCCTCTCTCCATGTCTATTCTCTGACTGGCTGACTGCTCCTCTCTCCATGTCTATTCTCTGACTGGCTGACTGACTGGCTGACTGCTCCTCTCTCCATGTCTATTCCCTGACTGACTGACTGCTCCTCTCTCCATGTCTATTCTCTGACTGGCTGGCTGACTGCTCCTCTCTCCATGTCTATTCTCTGACTGGCTGACTGACTGGCTGACTGCTCCTCTCTCCATGTCTATTCCCTGACTGACTGACTGCTCCTCTCTCCATGTCTATTCTCTGACTGGCTGGCTGACTGCTCCTCTCTCCATGTCTATTCTCTGACTGGCTGACTGCTCCTCTCTCCATGTCTATTCCCTGACTGACTAACTGCTCCTCTCTCCATGTCTATTCTCTGACTGGCTGGCTGACTGCTCCTCTCTCCATGTCTATTCCCTGACTGACTGACTGCTCCTCTCTCCATGTCTATTCTCTGACTGTCTGGCTGACTGCTCCTCTCTCCATGTCTATTCCCTGACTGACTGACTGGCTGACTGCTCCTCTCTCCATGTCTATTCTCTGACTGGCTGACTGCTCCTCTCTCCATGTCTATTCTCTGACTGGCTGACTGCTCCTCTCTCCTTGTCTGTTCCCTGGCTGACTGCTCCTCTCTCCATGTCTATTCCCTGACTGGCTGAGTGACTGCTCCTCTCTCCATGTCTATTCCCTGACTGGCTGACTGCTCCTCTCTCCATGTCTCTTCCCTGGCTGACTGGCTGGCTGACTGCTCCTCTCTCCATGTCTCTTCCCTGGCTGACTCGTTGGCTGGCTGACTGGTCCTTTCTCCATGTCTATTCCCAGGCTGACTGCTCCTCTCTCCATGTCTATTCTCTGACTGGCTGACTGCTCCTCCATGTCTATTCTCTGACTGGCTGACTGACTGGCTGACTGCTCCTCTCTCCATGTCTATTCCCTGACTGACTAACTGCTCCTCTCTCCATGTCTCTTCCCTGGCTGACTGACTGGCTGACTGCTGCTCTCTCCATGTCTATTCCCTGACTGACTGACTGCTCCTCTCTCCATGTCTATTCTCTGACTGGCTGGCTGACTGCTCCTCTCCATGTCTATTCTCTGACTGGCTGACTGCTCCTCTCTCCTTGTCTATTCCCTGGCTGACTGCTCCTCTCTCCATGTCTATTCCCTGACTGGCTGAGTGACTGCTCCTCTCTCCATGTCTATTCCCTGACTGGCTGACTGCTCCTCTCTCCATGTCTCTTCCCTGGCTGACTGGCTGGCTGACTGCTACTCTCTCCATGTCTCTTCCCTGGCTGACTCGTTGGCTGGCTGACTGGTCCTCTCTCCATGTCTATTCCCAGGCTGACTGCTCCTCTCTCCATGTCTATTCCCTGACTGACTGGCTGACTGCTCCTCTCTCCATGTCTATTCCCTGACTGACTGGCTGACTGCTCCTCTCTCCATGTCTATTCCCTGGCTGACTGCTCCTCTCTCCATGTCTATTCCCTGGCTGACTGCTCCTCTCTCCATGTCTATTCCCTGACTGACTGCTCCTCTCTCCATGTCTATTCCCTGGCTGACTGCTCCTCTCTCCATGTCTATTCCCTGACTGACTGGCTGACTGCTCCTCTCTCCATGTCTATTCTCTGACTGACTGACTGGCTGACTGCTCCTCTCTCCATGTCTATTCCCTGGCTGACTGCTCCTCTCTCCATGTCTATTCCCTGGCTGACTGCTCCTCTCTCCATGTCTATTCCCTGACTGACTGGCTGACTGCTCCTCTCTCCATGTCTATTCTCTGACTGACTGACTGGCTGGCTGCTCCTCCATGTCTATTCTCTGACTGACTGACTGGCTGACTGCTCCTCTCTCCATGTCTCCATGTCTATTATCTGACTGTCTCTCCCTGTCTCATGTCTCTTTGTAGCTGGTAGAGAAGAGGCTGGGCTATGACACCCGGGTGACAGTCCTAGGTCATGTACAGCGAGGGGGAACACCCTCCGCCTTCGACCGGGTGCTGGTGAGTTCAGCTCCTTAACACTTGTTATACTCTCCCTGGACGCCCCTACTGTACTGGACACCCCTACTGTACTGGACACGCCTACTGTACTGGACACGCCTACTGTACTGGACACGCCTACTGTACTGGACTCTCCTACTGTACTGGACACCCCTACTGTACTGGACACCCCTACTGTACTGGACTCCCCTACTGTACTGGACTCCCCTACTGTACTGGACTCCCCTACTGTACTGGACTCCCCTACTGTACTGGACTCCCCTACTGTACTGGACTCCCCTACTGTACTGGACTCTCCTACTGTACTGGACACCCCTACTGTACTGGACTCCCCTACTGTACTGGACACCCCTACTGTACTGGACACGCCTACTGTACTGGACACGCCTACTGTACTGGACTCTCCTACTGTACTGGACACCCCTACTGTACTGGACACCCCTACTGTACTGGACACCCCTACTGTACTGGACTCCCCTACTGTACTGGACTCCCCTACTGTACTGGACTCCCCTACTGTACTGGACTCTCCTACTGTACTGGACTCTCCTACTGTACTGGACTCTCCTACTGTACTGGACACCCCTACTGTACTGGACTCCCCTACTGTACTGGACTCCCCTACTGTACTGGACTCCCCTACTGTACTGGACGTAGTGGAGTAGTGTGGAGTAGTGTGCTGTTCGGTTTAGATTGGAGTAGTGTGCTGTTCGGTTTAGATTGGAGTAGTGTGCTGTTCGGTTTAGATTGGAGTAGTGGGCTGTTACGTTTAGATTGGGGTAGTGGGCTGTTACGTTTAGATTGGAGTAGTGTGCTGTTCGGTTTAGATTGGAGTAGTGTGCTGTTCGGTTCAGATTGGAGTAGTGTGCTGTTCGGTTTAGATTGGAGTAGTGTGCTGTTCGGTTTAGATTGGAGTAGTGTGCTGTTCGGTTTAGATTGGAGTAGTGGGCTGTTCGGTTTAGATTGGAGTAGTGGGCTGTTCCGTTTAGATTGGAGTAGTGGGCTGTTCGGTTTAGATTGGAGTAGTGGGCTGTTCGGTTTAGATTGGTGTAGTGGGGTGTTCCGTTCATGTTGGAGTAGTGGGATGTTCCGTTCATGTTGGAGTAGTGGGGTGTTCGGTTTAGATTGGAGTAGTGGGGTGTTCCGTTCATGTTGGAGTAGTGGGGTGTTCGGTTCAGATTGTAGTGGGGTGTTCCGTTCATGTTGGAGTAGTGGGCTGTTCGGTTTAGATTGGGTATATTGAAGCTGCAGTTTGTCAGAGGGTGTCGTAGTGAATGCAAGGTTCAGAATGTAAGAGTGGCGCTGAACCAGCTTGTGGACTGGCTGCGCAACTATGTTATTTAAAATAGGAAATGAAATACTATTTTATTTTGTATATTATTTTTTATCATTTCAGGCTCTAGATTGCAGGAAATGGCAGTTATAGGTGTTCCAAAAAATCTCTGAGTCCAAAGGCCTACGGACCTCCCCTGTGCCCCGTACTCGGCAGCACCATCTTGTTAAGTCCTGTCCTGTTGTAATTCCACAGAGCAGTAAGGTGGGAGTGGAGGCTGTCGTCGCTCTGTTAGAGGCCACTCCAGAGACCCCAGCCTGTGTCATCGGCCTGTCAGGAAACCAGGCTGTCCGCCTGCCTCTTGTGGAGTGTGTACAGATGGTGAGGTATCTTCCTGTTTCAGAAGTGACGAACCACTGACAAATTATCCTAACAATAAACAGTCCTGAATATTTTTGGTCCATGTCTGTAAATCTAATCTCTTTCACAGTTCTTCTCTCATACTCTGCAACAGAGCATTACAGTCTTACTGTTTGAGGGAGGGTAATGAGAGGGATTTGCACAAATCGAATTCTGACGATCGTATGATTATATGATGTGTGTCTTGCCTGTAGACTAAAGAGGTTCAGAAGGCCATGAATGAAAAGAGGTTTGATGAAGCCATCCAACTGAGAGGAAGGTGAGAGATGTCAAATATCTTATGAATATGATACACCACGTGACCAAAAGTATCTGCTTGTTGAACATCTCATTCCAAAATCAAGGGCATTAATATGGAGTTGGTCCCCCCTTTGCTGCCATAAGAGCATTGGTGTTGTTGGGCGTTTTGGCCTGGCTCATAGTCGGCGATCCAATTCATCCCAAAGGTGTTCGATGGGGTTGAGGTCAGGGCTCTGTGCAGGCCAGTCAAGTTCTTCCACACCAATCTCGACACCATTTCTGTATGGCCCTTGCTTTGTGCACGGGGGCATTGTCATGCTGAAACAGGAAAGGGACTTCCCCAAACTGTTGCCACAAAATTGGAAGCACTGAATCGTCTCGCATGTCATTGTATGCTATAGAGTTAAGATTTCCCGTCACTGGAACTAAGGGGCCTAGCCCGAACCATGAAACAGCCCCAGACCATTATTCAGACCATTATTCCTCCTCCACCAAACTTTACCATTGGCACAATGAATTCGGGCAGGTAGCTTTCTCCTGGCATCTACCAAATCCAGTTTTGTCCATCGGACACTTACGGTTGACCGGGGCAGCTCTAGCAGGTCAGAAATTCGAACAACTGACTTGTTGTAAAGGTGGCATCATATCATGGTGCCACGTTGAAAGTCACTGAGCTCTTCAGTAAGGTCATTCTACTGCCAATGTTTGTCTATGGAGATTGCATGGCTGTGTGCTCGGTTTTATCCACCTGTTATCAATGGGTGTGGCTGAAATCCACTAACTTGAACGGGTGTCCACATACTTTTGTACAGGGCCTTCGGAAAGTAGTTAGACCCTTGACTTTTTCCACATTTTCTTACATTACAGCCTTATTCTAAAATGTATTACATAAAAAAATCCTCATCAATCTACACAATACCCAATAATGACAAAGCAAAAACAATGTCTGCTAATTCATAAAAATACAGAAAATGAAATATCACAAAGCCATAAGTATTCAGACCCTTTGGCAGCGGTTACAGTCTTGAGTATGACGCTACAAGCTTGGCTCACATGTATTTGGGGAGTTTCTCCCATTCTTCTCTGCAGATCCTCTCTGTTCAGGTCTCTCCAGAGATGTTCGATCGGGTTCAAGTCCGGGCTCTGGCTGAGCCACTCGAGGACATTCAGAGACTTGTCCCGAAGCCACTCCTGCGTTGTCTTGGCTGTGTGCTTAGGGTTGTTGTCCTGTTGAAAGGTGAACCTTTGCCCCAGTCTGAGGTCCTGAGTGCTTTGGAGCAGGTTTTCATCAAGGATCTCACTGTACTTCGAGAGATGGTACCAGGTTTCCTCCAGACGTGAAGCTTGGCATTCAGGCCAAAGACTTCAATCAAGGTTTCATCAGACCAGAGACTAATCTTGTTTCTCATGGTCTGAGTCCTTTAGGTGCCTTTTGGCAAACTCCAAGTGGGCTGTCATGTGCCTTTTACTGAGGAGTGGCTTCCATCTGGCCACTACCATAAGGGCCTGGTTGGTGGAGTGCTGCAGAGATGGTATCCTTCTGGAAGGTTCTCCCATCTGCACAGAGAAACTCCGGAGCTCTTTCAGAGTGACCATTGGGTTCTTGGTCACTTCCCCTACCAAGGCCCTCCTCGATTGCTCAGTTTGGCCGGGCGGCCAGCTCTAGGAAGAGTCTTGGTGGTTCCAAACCTCTTCCATTGGAAAGCTGTCAAGGCAGAGGGTGGCTACTTTGAAAAATCTCAAATATAAAATATATTTTGATTTGTTGAACACTTTTTTTGGTTACTACATAATTCCATTTGTGTTATTTCATAGTTTTGATGTCTTCACTATTATTCTACAATGTATAAAATAGTAAAAGTAAAGGAAAACACTGGAATGAGTAGGTATGTCTAAACTTTTGACTGGTACAAAAGTATATTAGACTAACATAGATACAGCCCATACACACACCAGTCTCAACAGTGAAGAGGAGACTCCAGTATAATGGCCTTCTAGGCAGGGTTCCTCTGTCCAGTCTCAACGTCAACAGTGAAGAGGCCACTCCAGTATAATGGCCTTCTAGGCAGGGTTCCTCTGTCCAGTCTCAACGTCAACAGTGAAGAGGCCACTCCAGTATAATGGCCTTCTAGGCAGGGTTCCTCTGTCCAGTCTCAACGTCAACAGTGAAGAGGCCACTCCAGTATAATGGCCTTCTAGGCAGGGTTCCTCTGTCCAGTCTCAACGTTAACAGTGAAGAGGCGACTCCGGGATGCTGGCCTTCTAGGCAGAGTTCCTCTGTCCAGTCTCAACGTCAACAGTGAAGAGGAGACTCCAGTATAATCGCCTTCTAGGCAGAGTTCCTCTGTCCAGTCTCAACGTCAACAGTGAAGAGGCCACTCCAGTATAATCGCCTTCTAGGCAGAGTTCCTCTGTCCAGTCTCAACGTCAACAGTGAAGAGGAGACTCCAGTATAATGGCCTTCTAGGCAGGGTTCCTCTGTCCAGTGTCTGTGTTATTTTGCCCATCTTAATCTTTTATTTTTTATTGGCCAGTCTTTGCAACCCTGCCTAGAAGGTCATTACACTGGAGTCGCCTCTTCCCTGTTGAGACTGGTGTTTTGCGGGTACTATTTAATGAAGCTGCCAGTTGAGGACTTGTGAGGCGTCTGTTTCTTAAACTAGACAAACTAATATACTTGTCCTCTTGCTCAGTTGTGCACCGGGGCCTCCCACTACTCTTCCTATTCTAGTTAGAGACAGTTTGCGCAGTTCTGTGAAGGGAGTAGTACACAGCGTTGTACGAGATCTTCAGTTTCTTGGCAATTTCTCGCATGGAATAGCCTTCATTTCTCAGAACAAGAATAGACAGATGAGTTTCAGAAGAAAGTACTTTGTTTCTGGCCATTTTCAGCCTGTAATCGAACCCACAAATGCTGATGCTCCATATACTCAACTGGTCTTATTTTATGGCCAGTTTTATTGCTTCTTTAATCAGTACAACAGTTTTCAGCTGTGTTAACTGTGGCAGACCAGGGGGTTTGGTGAAGATGTTTACACTGATCAGACACGAACAGAGTAGGATTAGCTCGGTTTCCAAGGGGGTTTATTAAATAATATATCAAAAAGAAAAGGATATGATATGAGACTCTCCGGGATACCGTCTTCTGGGCTCCAGGTCTTGCTGTATCCTGTCGGGCACGCAAACTCAACTCTCTCGTCTTAGCTCGGGTAACCGTCTCCAACTACATGGAAGTCACCTCACTTCCTCCCTGTGTTGCCCTTCTGGCAGCTTTATGGGGCTTGTACAGCTGGTGAGTAATCAAGGGCTGATTGCTCACCAACTCCCCCATTAGCCCTTGATTACTCACCAACTCCCCCATCAGCCCTGGATTACTCACCAACTCCCCCATCAGCCCTGGATTACTCACCAACTCCCCCATCAGCCCTGGATTACTCACCAACTCCCCCATCAGCCCTGGATTACTCACCAGCTCCCAATCAGCCCCAATTAGTCCTGGGTGGAGAGCCCGTCGTGACCTGGCACGTCCAGCAGATGGAGCCATCGCTTAGTGATGTATACTCCGTCTGTCACCAGGCCTCAACGAGTCTCCCCCTGGTGGCTGACCTGCTGTACGCCACATAACATAATTTCAAAAGGGTTTTCTAATGATCAATTAGCCTTTTAAAATGATAAACTTGGATTAGCTCACACAACGTGCCATTGGAACACAGGAGTGATGGTTGCTGATAATGGGCCTCTGTACGCCTATGTAGATATTTCATTAAAAAATCAGCCGTTTCCAGCTGCAATAGTCATTTACAACATTAACGATGTCTACACTGTATTTCTGATCAATTTGATGACATTTTAATGGACAAAAAATAATTTTCTTTTAAAAAACAAAGACATTTCTCTGTGAACGCTTTTTGAACGGTGGGGTATTATGTATGTAAATATGAAATAATGAATGTGATATTAAGAACATTTGATACATGTTTTCTGAATATTATTTCTTCTTTGTTTAGGAGCTTTGAGAACAACTGGAACATGTACAAACTGCTTGCCTTTCAGAAGCCTGCTGTTACCAAGGTAATGTATTATTATATTTGTCCTTTATTTAACCAGGCAAGTCAGTTAAGCACAAGTTCTTATTTACAATGACGGCCTATCCCCGGCCAAACCTGGACGACCTGGGGCCAATGTGATACAGCCTGAATTTGAACCAGGGTCTGTAGTGACGTCTCTTGCACTGAGATGCAGTGCCTTAGAGCGCTGAGCCACTCGGAAGCCTTCATATTCACTGTGAGACATTACTCCCATGACATGGCTGTAGACTCCTCTGTCTCATCTTTCTTCAGAGCAACCACACGCTGGCGGTGCTGAATGTGGGTGCTCCAGCAGCAGGGATGAATGCAGCGGTCCGGTCGGCTGTCAGAGTGGCGCTGGCCTACGGTCACAAGGTCTACTCTGTCAATGACGGCTTCGAGGGGCTTGCCAATGGAGCGGTGAGGATATAGTCTCTTTAGGATACAACACTAAACATGCTATGGATGGATGGATGGATGGATGGATAGAGAGACAGCAGATTGATTCAGCAGTATTATCTAGTAGTAGGATGGATGGATGGATGAAGGAGACAGATTGATTCAGCAGTATTATCCAGTATTAAGATGGATGGATGAAGAGAGAGACGGATTGATTCAGCAGTATTATCTAGTAGTAGGATGGATGGATGGATGAAGGAGACAGATTGATTCAGCAGTATTATCTAGTAGTAGGATGGATGGATGGATGAAGAGAGAGACGGATTGATTCAGCAGTATTATCTAGTAGTAGGATGGATGGATGGATGAAGAGAGAGACAGATTGATTCAGCAGTATTATCCAGTATT